>NC_080064.1:148225201-148454475 GCF_949987535.1 Balaenoptera acutorostrata
TCTAAAATATTAAAATGGTCAGTAACATGACTGGGATGGTGATTTGATTATTTTTTTCTGTATAAGATGAAATCTAATGGTCAAATATTTACAATGAATTAAGGCTGGTTACTTTTAAAAGTCTTGTTTCAAGAATGAGATGGTTTTTGTCATTAAATTGCATTTTAAAAATTACTGAAACACTGTATGTAACACAGGCATAAATTAGTGGTGAGATTCAGGAGCAGTTTTCTGATGCTTTTTTCTTTTCAGCAAGGGCTCAGTACCCGAAAACAACTATGGAGAGGAAAATACTTCCCATTTACTTGTTGTTGCTGCTTTCGGTTTTCTTGATTCAGCAAGTTTCTTCTCAAGGTACCTTAACCATCAAAAATACTTTTATTTAACAGCTATTGCTAATCATTCAGTTCTGACTTTTATGACAAAAAAAGAAATAGATTTCTAAAAACATATATTTGTTTGAGTTTAATACATAATAAAACCTTAAAATTATGTATAGAATATATAGCATATTTATAAGCATTTTGTATTATGAAGTTTTTCAAGAAGTTTTGAGTTTTTCTATAGAATAATTTTTGTACTCATTATTCCTATAGTTCTCCCAAAGGTTTAAAAAAATATAGACACTTACACAATAAAACTATGCTAAAATGATACAATATCAGATTAACTGAAATGAACAATACGTATATAGCATATAATTTTTTTCCTACATGTTTACAAATAAATTTAATCTTTTACATCAAATAAATTTTGGCATCATGTTGATACAGCTATATTACAATGAACATTTACAATGTTTCAAATGACATTTTATTAATCTTGAAAATGTGCCTTCTTTCTTATAAGGACTGTTCATCCAGATATAAATTTACAGAGGTATGAATGTCATTTTATATTATAATATTGAACCATTCACAGCCCTCCAAAAACAGAGTTAGTCCTGGATGAACAGTTCTTGTTATTCATTTTTAGAGAATGTTAAGGTACATTCAGTGTAATCACCTTAACAGAAGTCTCTAGCATCACAAGGTAAATTAGTTAACAATAACACCAAGCTTTGGATTTTTGTTTCCTTTTCATTTTTTTTTGTTTGTTTCAAGTTATTGTTTTTTTTTAAATTAATTTTTATTGGAGTATGGTTGCTTTACAATGTCCTTTTCTTTTTTTTTTTTTCTTTGATAAGCAAAATCTGAGAGAAGAAAAATCAAGGTGTATGATTGTTATGGCATTGTTTACATTTCTAGTAAAACACTTAAATAAGCCTGAGCATGGGAGATAGCTGCCTGCCATGGACATAGTTTCAGAATCACTTAGATAAGGTGAAAGCAAATATAAATATTTAATCAGGAATGATGAATACCAGGGTGTATCCAAACCCTCTGCTCTCTCAGAATAATATTACAAGGTTCATAACACTGGGTGCATTTCCTAAGCTACATCTCCTCTGTGGTACAATTGGCTGTTCACTAGAACAATTTTACTCTCCTTTAAATAAATGAAATTAAAATTAGTTGTTAAAATCATCATCAATAAAAGTAGGACAGCCATTAAATCTATGGAAATAAATTTTCCTGTAAAGATGATTGACTTCCTATTTCAGAAATCTGCTAGTTATAAAAGAATAACCTTTTGATGTTGTCTTGTCTGCTTTTCTTGCCTTCTCAGCCTCTTCCCATTCTTTTTTCTTTATATATATGTATTTATATAATACACTATATATGATATGCATTTTTGTATGTATTGTGCACATGTGTATGTAAAAAGTTCTGAAAGTTGTCCTGATGTTTACCGTTTTATTTGCATATTAAGACTTTAACTTTCCTGGACTCATTATTTTGAGTAATTTTTCAGTGTGCTTCAGCGTCCCTCTATGGATTTAGGACATTGCACCTGCCAGTTTCTATTCCAGAGATGGATTCAGTTGTTACATTTCTGAGGTTATCTCTCAGGGAGGTATTCAAGGTGTTTTCTAAATGACTTAAAAAATATATTTAAGGATAATTATGCTTTTGTTTTTGTTTTGTTTTACCCAAAATAACTCTGTTCATGACCTTTATTCAAGTCCAGATGCTTTTCAAGAGTCACGTATTTGGTACTCTCTTTAGTGGTGGTCGTAAGCATCTGAATTCCCCAACATTGATAGCGCTCAGTTATCCCCACCCGTGAAAGAAGCAGGAGCCTAGGAAAGTTTGTGCTGGCATGACTAGCTTGCTGTCAGAGTCTGATCAGGAATGAGAGGCAATGTGATTAGGAAAAGTCGGGGCATCAGAATCAGATATATCAGAGTTCAAATTCTAGGTGGGCTGTTTACTTAGGATGACCAGATAATTTACTATGCAAATCAGGACACTTCTAAGAGTGAAAGAGGTCACTATGAATGATTTTTTTTAATTAATTTATTTTATTTTTGGCTGCGTTGGGTCTTTGTTGCTGTGCCCAGGCTTTCTCTAGTTTTGTCGAGTGGGGGTTACTCTTGGTTGTGGTGCGCAGGCTTCTCATTGCGGTGGCTTTTCTTGTTGTGGAGCACGGGCTTTAGGCACGCAGGCTTCAGCAGTTGTGGCGCACGGGCTTAGTTGCTCCGCGGCATGTGGGATCTTCCCGGACCAGGGCTCGAACCCGTGTCCCCTGCATTGGCAGGAGGATTCTTAACCACTGCGCCACCAGGGAAGTCCACTATGAATGATTAATGGGTGTTAATTGACCTGTAATACATATATACTGGAGTTATTAAGTAGCTGGGTGCCCTTGAGCAAGTTATTAAAATTTCTGTGTTTCAGCTTTCTTATCTCTAAAAATGAGACTACTAATACTCTCCTGGCAACGTTTCATAAGCATTGGAGATAATGTGTGACTCAGTGCCCAGCACAGAGATGCTCAGTAAATGGCAACTAGTCATCATCCTAGTAGCAGTATCAGTAGAGCTGTAGCTGCCAACCCTCCTCCAGGAATACCACGCTCTTTTGTGCAAAGCCATTACTCACCCTGATTTTCAAAAGTGCATTTATCTTCTCAGTCTAGTAACGAATAAAATGGCATGATCAAGGTCACCTAGGAGACCAGGCAAAGGTCACCTGGACCCATTGCTAACCATCATTCCCAACCTTTCCAACTGATAAACTTCTGCCTCACCAAGCAGCTTTGTCCTCCTCCCTAGATTTCTTCCTTTTTACAAAGTGGTTTGGCCCTGTTTACACTAGTATTGTATAATTTTAGATTTATCAAGCTGTGCAGGGAGATGTGGGGAAGGGTATTCTAGAGATGCCATCTGCAACTGTGATTATAACTGTCAACACTACATGGAGTGCTGCCCTGACTTCAAGAAAGTCTGCACTGTAGGTAAGTCCTGAGAGCTGGTGTCTCCTCTGTCAAGCACATGTCCTCTGAGAGTCCCCTTGTACCCCTTGCAGTGCTGTTGTCACACTATTTCACTTCTCTGTGCTGAAGTGCCTTTCCCTTCCCTCGCGTAAATGCTGCAGTGTGCTGTGCCTGAGGGTGGTGTCAAAGCTTGTGATCACTGGGGGAGGTTAAGGGCAGCCTGGAAGTCTGTCACTTGCACAAGGTTATTGACTAGTGCCAAGTATCATGTCTTGTTTTAAATAGAGACAATACTATGACTCGGGAATCATTAAGTAAATCGTAATGAGTAATTCTTTGCTATTAACCAGGGAGGTAATTGCTTAGGGATGGAGCCCTTCAATAGCCTCATCAAAAGATTCATGGACATAAAATAATCTTGCTTACTGTTTAACTTTTTGGTATTAATATGTTTCTAAATTACCTGAAAAAGGCACTTTAAAAGTGTTTAATAATGAGTGTATAATGATGAATTTCAGTTACATCCCAAAGGGTATGAATTTTAAATTATGATACTTCATTTAAACATACTTTGGACCATTTTCTTGTTAACGTGCAAATATTTCATATTTAATTTATGAGAGTTATAATTAAAAGTGGCTCAAAGTTATATTTGCTTCAGAATTTGCATGTGAAGTTGATAAATATATTGTTGTACAATTTGTTTGTTGTGTAAGGTAATTATTTCAGACAGGCCTGGGTAAATCATCGTGGCTTTAACCAAGGCTTTTTTGGAAATGACTAGGCTTCTTATATAGTCCATATCATGGGATTAGGCTGAAATCTTTCAACTCTACACCATGCCCAGTTTGTCATAACAACGGTTTCTGTATTATAAATGATTTTTGAGCCTAAACAGTGACCTAGTTATATTAAGCCAGCTCTTTAGAATATATTGTTGTAGAATATGCACGCTCAATTGACAAAAATCTACTTAAAAAGTAGCAGTGTCAAAAGAAGAGAATAGTGGGAATTCATATGAAGTGTACTTACCTCTTTAGACATTTCCCAATTTTCCACTGTCCATACATGAAATGACTCAGACAGCATTGGGGTGTCTCCTGGAGCCTTGAAGGGCAAGAAAATTTTCCTTAGTCACCATATTTCTTTCTTGACCAGGGCTGTCTCCACTTGGGAAACCATCTATCTTCCAAATTCCAAATAAAAGACTTAGCTATGCATTTTTGGAACTCTAGTCATCTATATGGTGGGAAATGGCTATCAATACATGGGTGTGACTGATTGTGTAACCAATAATCCATAATGTTTTGTTTTGCTCTGGGTAGAGTTTTCCTGTAAAGGCCGCTGCTTCGAGTCCTTTACAAGAGGGAGGGCGTGTGACTGTGACTCAGAATGTAAGAAGTACGGCAAGTGTTGCTTCGATTATGACAGTTTTTGTGAAAAAGGTAAGCATCCCAGTACCAATCAGTGCCTCTCAGTACAGCCAGACCTGGGCACCTATCTTAGCTTCACTGATAATGTCTTAACATGCGGTCCAACTCACGTCTTGATTTTACTAACATATATGCTATTTCATATTAATTTTGTTTCACCAAGATGAATTAGAGAAGGAATGCTTCTTGTAAAGCACTCCCTGGCTCAGCCAGGCTCCAGGAGTGCAAGTGATTGCAGGTTGAGTAACGGAGAGGATAGGGGCTGGGCATACATGCTTTTCTCCTGCAGGTGCGATTCCATTTCAGGTTAAATCAACAGTAAGCAGCTCATTTGATGACTTCTTGTCTAATCCTATGGTGCTGACCCCACAAAGTCAACTGTCCTTTGAGCTATCTGTGCTTTTGCTCTCAATGTTTTTGAGTGTATATTTGAGGACAGAATCAACACATCCAGCTTCTCTGAACTAGTAAATTTGAGTCAGTTTAAAGCACTAAGTTGATATAGGCAAACCAAGAAGCTAACTGTCCGTTGTATTTCCCTTCTCATCTCTACAGTACCCTCAATGGTCTCTATCTAAATGCCTGTGTGTGAAGGAGTCAATAAAAAGAGGTAGTTCCATTTTAAAATCCTCTTCTCTGGTTATAGGTCCTGAAGGAGTACTCTGAGAGCATAATAAAACCCTCCAGATTTACCAAAAAAAAAAAAAAAAAAAAAAGACTTTAAACAATGTACTTAAATAATGAATTCCTTTCTTTTACCAAATGTTTGTTCTTAAATCCTACTCTGTTAAAACAAGAATATCTATGGGGGTAAAAGTGAAAATTAGCATGGCTTGCATAATCTTATTTTATTTGAACAAGGCTGCACCTTCTGCTTCTTTCAAACAGTGGAGAAATAGGGTGGAAAACTATTAATCAGCATAGTTAAGGAATATTTCTTAACTCTTCAATGTTTTCATTGGAAAGCATTCCAAAAATAATGGAGACACGCCCCCTGTAATCAAAATCGCAGAGTTCAGAGTTCCTGCAGCTTTCAGAAGGACATATGAGTGCTCCATATTTACTCATCACTCTGATAATTGTTTTGGCTGTGAGACAAAAAACTAAGAATTTATTTTGGGCAGAGGATGGATGGGGAGGGGAGATGGTTAGAGAATGACAAAGCATTGAGAGAACATGTTAATAAAGACGATAGTTTATGCTACCAAGTGGTGGGTCAGATTACTTGACGTTTTTGTAAAACTCAAGGATAAAAAATTGATGAAGGTAGTGCATCATTTACAGAATTCACAGAGATAGTCAGGGTCCAACTGAAAATGAAGGCATCAACTAGATCTTCAGTACTTCATTTTTATTTATTTTCTTTTAAATTTTTAAATTTATTTTACTTATTTTTTTATATACCAGGTTCTTATTAGTCATCCATTTTATACATATTAGTGTATATATGTCAATCACAATCTCTCAGTTCATCACACCACCATCCCCCCCCCCCCCGCAGCTTCCCCCCCTTGGTGTCCATACATTTGTTCTCTACATCTGTGTTTCAATTACTGCCCTGAAAACCAGTTTATTTGTACCATTTTTCTAGGTTCCACATATATGTGTTAATATACGATATTTATTTTTCTTTCTGACTTACTTCACTCTGTATGACAGTCTCTAGATCCATCCACGTCTCTACAAATGACCCAATTTTGATCCTTTTTATGGCTGAGAAATATTCCATTGTATATATGTACCATAAATTCTTTATCCATTCATCTGTCGATGGGCATTTAGGTTGCTTCCATGACCTGGCTATTGTAAAAGGTGCTGCAATGAACATTGGGGTGCATGTGTCTTTTTGAATTATGGTTTTCTCTGGGTATATGCCCAATAGTGGGATTGCTGGGTCATATGGTAATTCTATTTTTAGTTTTTTAAGGAACCTCCATACTGTTCTCCATAGTGGCTGTATCAATTTACATTCCCACTAACAGTGCAAGAGGGTTCCCTTTTCTCCACACTCTCTCCAACATTTATTGTTTGTAGATTTTTTGATGAGGGCCATTCTGACTGGTGTGAGGTGATACCTCACTGTAGTTTTGATTTGCATTTCTCTAATAATTAGTGATGTTGAGCATCTTTTCATGTGCTTCTTGGACATCTGTATGTCTTCTTTGGAGAAGTGTCTATTTAGGTCTTCTGCCCATTTTTGGGTTGGGCTGTTTGCTTTTTTAATATTGAGCTGCATGAGCTGTTTATATATTTTGGAGATTAATCCTTTGTCCGTTGATTTGTTTGCAAATATTTTCTCCCATTCTGAGGGTTGTCTTTTCGTCTTGTTTACGGTTTCCTTCACTGTGCAAAAGCTTTGAAGTTTCATTAGGTCCCATTTGTTTATTTTTGTTTTTATTTCCATTACCCTAGGAGGTGGATCAAAAAAGATCTTGCTGTGATTTATGTCAAAGAGTGTTCTTCCTATGTTTTCCTCTAAGAGTTTTATAGTGTCCGGTCTTACATTTAGGTCTCGAATCCATTTTGAGTTTATTTTTGTGTATAGTATTAAGGAGTGTTCTAATTTCATTCTTTTACATGTAGCTGTCCAGTTTTCCCAGCACCACTTATTGAAGAGACTGTCTTTTCTCCATTGTATATCCTTGCCTCCTTTGTCATAGATTAGTTGACCATAGGTGCATGGGTTTACCTCTGGGCTTTCTATCTTGTTCCATTGATCTATGTTTCTGTTTTTGTGCCAGTACCATATTGTCTTCATTACTGTAGCTTTGTAGTATAGTCTGAAGTCAGGGAATCTGATTCCTCTAGCTCCGTTTTTTTCCCTCAAGACTGCTTTGGCTATTCGGGGTCTTTTGTGTCTCCATACAAATTTTAAGATTTTTTGTTCTAGTTCCGTAAAAAATGTCACTGGTAATTTGATAGGGATTACATTGAATCTGTAGATTGCTTTGGGTAGTAGAGTCATTTTCACAATATTGATTCTTCCAATCCAAGAACATGATATGTCTCTCCATCTGTTGGTATCATGTTTAATTTCTTACCTCAGTGTCTTATAGTTTTCTGCATACAGGACTTTTGTCTCCCTAGGTAGGTTTATTCCTAGGTATTTTATTCTTTTTGTTGCAATGGTAAATGGGAGTGTTTCCTTAATTTCTCTTTCTGATTTTTCATCATTAGTGTAGAGGAAAGCAAGAGATTTCTGTGCATTAATTTTGTATCCTGCAACTTTACCTTATTCATTGATTAGCTCTAATAGTTTTCTGGTGGCATTTTTAGGGTTCTCTATGTATAGTATCATGTCATCTGCAAACAGTGACAGTTTTACTTCTTCTTTTCCAATTTGTATTCCTTTTATTTCTTTTTCTTCTCTGATTGCCGTGGCTAGGACTTCCAAAACTATGTTGAATAAGAGTGGTGAGAGTGGACATCCTTGTCTTTTTCCTGATCTTAGAGGAAATGCTTTCAGTTTTTCACCATTGAGAATGATGTTTGCTGCGGCTTTGTCATACATGGCCTTTATTATGTTGAGGTAGGTTCCCTCTATGCCCACTTTCTGGAGAGTTTTTATCATAAGTCGGTGTTGAATTTTGTCAAAAGCTTTTTCTGCATCTACTGAGATGATCATATTCTTTTTATTCTTCAATTTCTTAATATGGTGTATCACATTGATTGATTTGCATATATTGAGGAATCCTTGCATCCCTGGGATAAATCCCACTTGATCACGGTGTATGATCCTTTTAATGTGTTGTTGGATTCTGTTTGCTAGAATTTTGTTGAGGATTTTTTCATCTATATTCATGAGTGATATTGGTCTGTAATTTTCTTCTTTTGTAGTATCTTTGTCTAGTTTTGGTATCAGGGTGATGGTGGCCTCATAGAATGAGTTTGGGACTGTTCCTTCCTCTGCAATTTTTTGGAAGAGTTTGAGAAGGATGGGTGTTAGCTCTTCTCTAAATGTTTGATAGAATTCACCTGTGAAGCCATCTGGTCCTGGACTTTTGTTTGTTGGAAGATTTTTAATCACAGTTTCAATTTCATTACTTGTGATTGGGCTGTTCATATTTTCTATTTCTTCCTGGTTCAGTCTTGGAAGGTTATACCTTTCTAAGAATTTGTCCATTTCTTCCAGGTTGTCCATTTTATTGGCATAGAGTTGCTTGTAGTAGTGTCTTAGGATGCTTTGTATTTCTGTGGTGTCTGTTGTAACTTCTCCTTTTTCATTTCTAATTTTATTGATTTGAGTCCTCTCCCTTTTTCTTGATGAGTCTGGCTAATAATGGTTTATCAATTTTGTTTATCTTTTCAAAGAACCAGCTTTTAGTTTTTTGATCTTTGTTATTGTTTTCTTTGTTTCTATTTCATTTATTTCTACTCTGATCTTTATGATTTCTTTCCTTCTGCTGTCTTTGGGTTTTGTTTGTTCTTCTTTCTCTAGTTCCTTTGGGTGTAAGGTTAGATTGTTTATTTGAGATTTTTCTTGTTTCTTGAGGTAGGCTTGTATTGCTACAATCTTCCCTCTTAGAACTGCTTTTGCTGCATCCCATAGGTTTTGGATCATCGTGTTTTCATTGTCATTTGTCTCTAGGTATTTTTTGATATCCTCTTTGATTTCTTCAGTGATCTCTTGGTTATTTAGTAACGTATTGTTTAGCCTCCATGTGTTTGTGTTTTTTACGTTTTTCCCCCTGTAATTCATTTCTAATCTCATAGCGTTGTGGTCAGAAAAGATGCTGGGTATGATTTCAATTTTCTTAAATTTGCTGAGGCTTGATTTGTGACCCAAGATGTGATCTACCCTGGAGGATGTTCCATGCACACTTGAGAAGAAAGTGTAATCTGCTGTTTTTTGATGGAATGTCCTATAAATATCAGTTAAATCCATCTGGTCTATTGTGTCGTTTAAAGCTTATGTTTCCTTATTTATTTTCATTTTGGATGATCTGGCCATTGGTGTAAGTGAGGTGTTAAAGTCCCCCATTATTATTGTGTTACTGTCAATTTCCTCTTTTACAGCTGTTAGCAGTTTCCTTATGTATTGAGGTGCTCCTATATTGGGTGCATATATATTTATAATTGTTATATCTTCTTCTTGGATTGATCCCTTGGTCATTATGTAGCGTCCTTTCTTGTCTTTTGTAACATTCATTTTAAAGTCTATTTTATCTGATATGAGAATTGCTACTCCAGCTTTCTTTTGATTTCCATTTGCATGGACTATCTTTTTCCATCCCCTCACACTCAGTCTGTATGTGTCCCTAGGTCTGAAGTGGGTCTCTTGTAGACAGCATATATATGGGTCTTGTTTTTGTATCCATTCAGCAAGCCTGTGTCTTTTGGTTGGAGCATTTAACCCATTCACGTTTAAGGTAATTATCGATATGTATGCTTCTATGACCATTTTCTTAATTGTTTTGGGTTTGTTTTTGTAGGTCCTTTTCTTCTCTTGTGTTTCCCACTTAGAATTTCCTTTAGCGTTTGTTGTAGAGCTGGTTTGGTGGTGCTGAATTCTCTCAGCTTTTGCTTGTCTGTAAAGCTTTTGATTTCTCCATTGAATCTGAATGAGATCCTTGTCGGGTACAGTAATCTTGGTTGTAGGTTCTTCCCTTTCATCACTTTAAGTATATCATGCCACTCCCTTCTGGCTTGTAGAGTTCCTGCTGAGAAATCAGCTGTTAACCTTATGGGAGTTTCCTTGTATGTTATTTGTTGTATTTCCCTTGCTGCTTTCAATAATTGTTCTTTGTCTTTAATTTTTGCCAGTTTGGTTACTATGTGTTTCGGCGTGTTTCTCCTGTACGGGACTCGCTGCGCTTCCGGGACTTGGGTGGCTATTTCCTTTCCCATGTTAGGGAAGTTTTCAACTATAATCTCTTCAAATATTTTCTCCGGTTCTTTCTCTCTCTCTTCTCCTTCTGGGACCCCTATAATACGAATGTTGTTGCATTTAATGTTGTCCCAGAGGTCTCTTAGACTGTCGTCATTTCTTTTCATTCTTTTTTCTTTATTCTGTTCCACAGCAGTGAATTCCACCATTCTGTCTTCCAGGTCACTTATCCGTTCTTCTGCCTCAGTTATTCTGCTATTGATTCCTTCTAGTGTAGTTTTCATTTCAGTTATTGTATTGTTCATCTCTGTTTGTTTGTTGTTTAATTCTTCTAGGTCTTTTTTAAACATTTCCTGCATCTTCTCGATCTTTGCCTCCATTCTTATTCCGAGATCCTGGATCATCTTCACTATCATTATTCTGAATTCTTTTTCTGCAAGGTTGCCTATCTCCACTTCATTTAGTTGTTTTTCTGGGGTTTTATCTTGTTCCTTCATCTGGTACATAGCCCTCTGACTTTTCATCTTGTCTATCTTTTTGTGAATGTGGTTTTTGTTCCACAGGCTGCAGGATTGTAGCTCTTATTACTTCATTTTTAAAAAATAACAATCAAACTATCTTGCGACTCACCACTTAGTCTTTTTTTTTAATCAATTAATTAATTTTTGGCTGCATTGGGTCTTCATTGCTGCATGCAGGCTTTCTCTAGTTGTGGTGAGCAGGGGCTACTCTTTGTTGCAGTGCACACGCTTCTCATTGCAGTGGCTTCTCTTGTTGCAGAGCACAGGCTCTAGGTGTGCGGGCTTCAGTCGTTCTGGCACACGGGCTCAGTAGTTGTGGTGCATGGGCTTAGTTGCTCCACAGCATGTGGGATATTCCTGGACCAGGGCTCGAACCTGTGTCTCCTCCATTGGCAGGCGGATTCTTTACCACTGTGACACCAGGGAACACTTACTTGTTTTAAGATTGCTATAGATATCTCTTGTAGGCATCTACATATCTCAAAGTCATAACATTTCAAGAATTGAAGCAGTCAAGCGCCTCTGAATGTGGGTGAGAAAACAATCCAAGAAGTTAAGTAGTTTGCTCAAGATCACTAGCTAGAATGTTGTAAAACTGTTTCTTGAGTTGAGGTACCTGGTGTTTTTGTGTGGTGGGAGGAGAAAGAGGGAAAGGTATGGTGGTCAGTTCATGCAGATTGCAAAAACAGAGTTCTGAGGAGAAGTTTGGTAAGAGCAGGAGGATTTATCACCACTGTCCTCTACCCAGAGTGCTTCCCCCCACCCTGTTCTCTGCTTTCTTATCTTTCAGAAGTCCCTCTTCTTTTCTTCTGGTTCCTAATGGTCAAAACATGTTCCATGTAGGTTAAAAAGATACACATCAAACCACTAAGCTGTTTATCTTGGAGAAGGGCAATACATTTTGAGGAAACCATAATGTGAAGGTGTGAAATTCTTCCACGAGTTAATATTTATGTAGAACTTTTGTAATTAAAAGAAAGAAAAAAAGAAAGGTAAATTGGTATCATTTGATTTAAATGAATATGAAAACAGGAAAATGTAATTTTTATATTTAGCTTCTCGAGAGCACAAACATCTGTCAACCACATGCAGTGATTATTTTGATATCACAGAAGGCTGGCACAAAGTATAGAGCTCATAAAGTATTTTTTAGGCAGGCAAATACCTTCAGAAATCATCTAGAAGAAACATCTCAGTTTGCAGGCAAGAGGGGTTCAAGAGGGTTTGCCCATTTGCCCAAGGTCACAACAATAGACCCTTGTAGGTCTAGAATTGGAAGTCTTCTGACTCCTGAGCCTTTGCTCCCCATCATAATTTACAATTTGAGAACCAATTTTTTTTTTGTAGCAATGCATCTTCAGATAGCTTGGAGTAGTTGGTGTTGGGCTAAGAGCCTGCCTATACAGGTTTTCACCAGCATTTACTCTTGAAGCCAGATGCATCAGTGCCTTTCACAGAGTTGCTGATGAATATGAACAAGAAGTTAACCGACCCATCTTGCTTGGTCTCAGTGCACAGTCCTGCATCACCACCACCTTCAAAGTCTGCACCTCCACCTCCAGGAGCATCTCAGACCATCAAATCAACAACCAAACCTTCACCCAAATCATCAAGCAAGAAGACTAAGAAAGTTATAGAATCAGAGGAAATAACAGAAGGTAGGAAGATGACAGATGTAACAAAAGGAGGTTTCTGAGATGAAATAACCTGTAGGTGGACTTTTATGAGACTCCTCATAGTACAGGGTGATCTTCTGAGTCATTAAAGGCTCATCACACTGCTTGTTTTAGGGCAGAGTTTAAGCCAAAGTATAAATGCTCAGTTATTTATTTTCCCTATTTACCAAACTCAGTATGGGACTAGGTTAAAATAATCAGAAGAAACAAGTCTTATTGTTTAAAAAAAAAAAAGCCATGATTTTCTTTGCAGAACAATTTTTTTTTTTTATTTTTTTTTATTTTTATTTATTTATTTATGGCTGTGTTGGGTCTTCGTTTCTGTGCGAGGGCTTTCTCTAGCTGTGGCAAGTGGGGGCCACTCTTCATTGCGGTGCGCGGGCCTCTCACTATCGCGGCCTCTACTTCTTGTGGAGCACAGGCTCCAGACGCGCAGGCTCAGTAGTTGTGGCTCACGGGCCTAGTTGCTCCGCGGCATGTGGGATCTTCCCAGACCAGGGCTCGAACCCGCGTCCCCTGCATTAGCAGGCAGACTCTCAACCACTGCGCCACCAGGGAAGCCCTGCAGAACAATTTGATTCTGTAAGATATGGGGAAGTTGAGAGAAAGTTATATAGTTATACTGCTAGTTATCTGTGACAAGCTCAGGTGCCTTGCTTTTAACTGACATTTACAAGAGCCATTGCTCATAGTACTGATAAAACAAAAGCAGAACACAGACATTTGTAGATAAATAAACAGCATTTCTTGTTGTACTTGAACTGGCAGTTCTTTTTTGCTTTAAATCACAGTTGGTGTGATCAACTTTTTAATTTGATTTATAGAACATTCTGTTTCTGAAAATCAAGAGTCTTCCTCCTCCTCTTCCTCTTCAACTTTTCGGAAAATCAAGTTTTCCAAAAATTCAGCTGCTTAATAGAGAATTAAAGAAGAAACCCAAAGGTTTGAGCATTGATAAAGATCAGTGGCTATATCAATGCCATCTTAACAATAATGACCTAAAAGTAAGGCGTGTGGGTAGAATGATTTGAGGACATTTCAATATTTGGGGGGGTATGTGACTTCATAAAAATTACTTTAGAAGATACCAGTGAAAATTTCCTAAAGGAAATTAGTGCCAAGCAGCTAGGAAACCACTCTATAAAGCAAAGGAAGAAGATACTATAGAAGCAACTGTAGAACCACAGGATGGCACCAGAGATGACTATTAATAGTTTTCTATTTCAAGTCCTGTCTACCTGATAGCATTTCTTTCTTCTCTTTCCTCTATCTTGTGTTTTCATTTCTCCTTACCCAGATTTATTTTATTTATTTAACTTTTATATACTTCCTTAAGTGTTTTAAAATGTTAATCCATTAAATTCTCATACATTTCTGAGAAAGGCAATATTATTACCCACATTTTACAGATCCTCTTTATTATTTTCCTAATAAATTATCCATCATATCTGGCTGATTTTTCTGTAGTAGAGAAACTACAGAATTGGCTATTACTTCCTGAAAAGAGATTCCCTTTGTTCTGCTTTTTTATTATTTCCTGAATTTCTAAAATACATTCTCATTCTCCAGGAAATACTGGAGTTTGGATACTGGAGTTTTGAAGAACTCATTTCCTGGGTGGTTATTTCCCCGAAGCCTTCTTTCCAGCTGAATAGCCAGCTATTTAATCTTTGAGTCATCCAGAGAGTCTTGCACACAATAGAAGTGTTTGCTAAATGGAGCTCATCTCAGTGATGTGCCTCTTGGGCTCTGTATGTCACCTATGGGGTAGCTGCTATGGGAAATCCTGTTAAACAGGGTCCTTTTGCTGCCATGGCATCCTAATCTCCTCTCTGTATCCCGAGACTGCTGAGTTTATACAGGCAGAGGAAAGAAAGCAGTTAAAAGCCATGTGCACAGAAGCAGGACTAAGCAAGAACCATGGGGGTGACTGGAACAGATTCCTTGGATGTAGTTATAGAGGCCTCTGAGGGAACTGGCACAGTGAGTCTAAAAGATGTTGGAACTAGGTTTCCAGTAGGAAGGAAGTGGCACTGAGCAATAAGGAATAAGAAGAGTTGAGAAAGTGACGGGCAAAGAACATTGACATAAAGAGTAGAATTAGTGTTATTGATCATATTGATCATTTCAAAGTTGCCACTTGCTTCCATGTTTTAATTCTATTGAGTTTTACTTGTGTTTTTCACCCCTTATCCCATTCATTCCCTAAAATAGCCCAATAAGATAGGTTGAGTATTTATCATTTTACAGTAAGTTAATAGACATGTTAGAAATGAGCAATTTGCCTAGAGACAACACAGCTAGTCAATGATAAGGATGGCATCTTTATGTCACTATTAAAGAAAAAAAACTATACAAAAATAAAAGATGTATATTTTTTTCACTAGTAAAAGACAACAAGAAGAAAAGAACCCCTAAAAAGAAACCTACCCCAGAACCACCAGTAATAGATGAAGCTGGAAATGGACCAGACAATGGTGATTTCAAGCTCACCCCAACTCCTGACATTCCCACCATTCAACGTAATAAAGTTACCACAACTCCCAAGATTACAATAGTAAAACCGATACTATCTAAACCCAGTATTCCACCTAATTCTGACACAACTAAAGAGACGCCTTTGACAGCCAATAAGGAGACAATAGATGAAACTAAAGAGACTTCTACAACAAATAAACAGACTTCAACTACTGCAAAAGAGAGGACTACTTCAGCTAAAGAGACACAAAATGCAGAGAAAACATCTACTAAAGATTTTGCACCCACATCTGAAGTTCCTGCTACATCTGCACTCAAAGCTGAAACTATAAGCAAATCCCCTGCTCTCACCTCTCCCAAGGAGCCAGCTCCCACCACCAAGGAATCTACACCCATCATCCCCAAAGAGCCAGCTCCCACCACCAAGGAATCTACACCCATCATCCCCAAAGAGCCAGCTCCCACCACCAAGGAATCTACAACCACCACCACCAAAGAGCCAGCGCCCACCACCCCCAAGGAGCAAGCTCCCACCACCAAGGAATCTACAACCACCACCACCAAAGAGCCAGCGCCCACCACCCCCAAGGAGCAAGCTCCCACCACCAAGGAATCTACAACCACCACCACCACAGAGCCAGCTCCCACCACCCCCAAAGAGCCAGCTCCCACCACCAAGGAATCTACAACCACCACCACCAAAGAGCCAGCTCCCACCACCAAGGAATCTACAACCACCACCACCAAAGAGCCAGCTCCCACCACCCCCAAGGAGCAAGCTCCCACCACCAAGGAATCTACAACCACCACCACCAAAGAGCCAGCTCCCACCACCCCCAAGGAGCAAGCTCCCACCACCAAGGAATCTACACCCACCACCACCACCACCACAGAGCCAGCTCCCACCAACCCCAAAGAGCCAGCTCCCACCACCAAGGAATCTACAACCACCACCACCAAAGAGCCAGCTCCCACCACCAAGGAATCTACAACCACCACCACCAAAGAGCCAGCTCCCACCACCAAGGAATCTACAACCACCACCACCAAAGAGCCAGCTCCCACCACTCCCAAGGAGCAAGCTCCCACCACCAAGGAATCTACACCCATCACCACCAAAGAGCCAGCTCCAACCACCAAGGAATCTACACCCACCACCACCAAAGAGCCAGCTCCCACCACCACCAAGGAGCAAGCTCCCACCACCAAGGAATCTACACCCATCACCACCAAAGAGCCAGCTCCAACCACCAAGGAATCTACACCCACCACCACCAAAGAGCCAGCTCCCACGACCCCCAAGGAGCAAGCTCCCACCACCAAGGAATCTACACCCACCACCACCAAGGAGCAAGCTCCCACCACCCCCAAAGAGCCAGCTCCCACCACCACCAAGGCGCCTGCTCCCACCGCCCCCAAGGAGCCAGCTTCTGCCACCCCCAAGGAACCTACTCCAAGTTCTCCTAATACACCTGCTCCAACCACCTCAGAGGCCTCTACTTCAACTACCACCATGGAGCCTCCCACTACTCCCAAGGGCCCTGCTGAATCATCTCCTGAGTTTCCTGTAGAACCCACACCAAAGACTCTTGAAAAGAGTCCCGAGGAGCCTGCTGTACCTACAACCAAGGCTCCTAAAGTGACCAAACCTGAAATGACTACAACAGCTAAAGACAAGGCCACAGAAAGAGACACAACTGATACCATGGCATCATCCAAAATTACTCTTAAAGCAACAACTCTTGCACCCAAAGTAATGACAGCAACAAAAAAGACAACTGAAGAGACTACAAGCAAACCTGAACCAACAGCAGCTATACCAAAAGGTACAGCTACTAACTCTCAAGTGACAACTCCTAAACCCCAAAAGCCAACCAAAGCACCCAAAAAGCTCACTTGTACCAAAAAGCCAAAAACACCTAGAGTGAGAAAACCGAAGACTACACCAACTCCCCCAAAGATGACATCAGCAAACCCTACCTCTTTAGCAGAAGCCAAGCTCCAAACCACCACCAGCCCTAACCAAACTCCCAACACAGAAATAATTGAAGTAAGTCCAAAGAATGAAGATGCAGATGCTACTGAAGGAGAAAAACCTCACATGATTCCTAGGCCCCCTGTGTTAACTCCTATAGTTATTCCAGGCACTGATTTCATAGGGAGAGGACCCAGTCAAGGCATTGGCATCAACCCCATGTTTTCAGGTAATATGAATCAGTTACTCTCATGTTTAAAATTGGCAATGTTAACCTAAATCTTTCTGAACCAGGATGCCCTGATTTAGTATTATTCTATTGATATATATTATTTAGAACCCTGAACTTGTGAAGTTTTACATCTTCTCTACAGGTAAGCAGAGGGGTAATCACAGTAAGTTTATTTCGTTATTTGGAAAATCAAGTAATAACCTAGGATTGCAAAAATCTGCAATATTCTTTTCCAAACCAATTCCACAGGGCAATCAGAACTGAGAAACAGAATTTCACATTGAGATCGAATATCCAATACTTGTCTAATTTACATGAAGATCAGGTACCCTGACCCATTCCAGTTCATAATTTATTTATTTATTATTATTATTTTTTTTCAAGGCCTAATCAGCCTCAAGTTTATTAGGCAGGCATCTTTTTTTTTTTTAATTTTATTTATTTATTTATTTATTTATTTATTTATTTATTTATTTATTTATTTATTTTTGGCTGTGCTGGGTCTTCGGTTCATACGAGGGCTTTCTCTAGTTGCGGCAAGTGGGGGCCACTCTTCATCGCGGTGCGGGGACCGCTCTTCATCGCGGTGCGCGGGCCTTTCACTATCGCGGCCCCTCCCGTTGCGGGGCACAGGCTCCAGACGCGCAGGCTCAGCAGCTGTGGCTCACGGGCCCAACTGCTCCGTGGCATGTGGGATCTTCCCAGACCAGGGCTCGAACCCGTGTCTCCTGCATTAGCAGGCAGATTCTCAACCACTGCGCCACCAGGGAAGCCCCCCATAATTTATTTTTATATAACACTTTTTGAATAATATCACCTTTAAGTAAAACAACTGTGAAATATGTCACTTCTTTTTCACCTCTGAAATACATGTACTTCAAACTATACTCTTCAAGAGCTTAGGAAAGGGCAAACAGAGGAAATAGAACCCAGTGGGAGGATTTGAAAAGAACGGGAACACTTTTCTCATTTTTATATTGGCTTAATTTGTGTTAATTTGTTTTAGATGAGACTAATTTATGCAACGGTAGGCCAGTAGATGGACTGACTGCTTTGCGCAATGGGACACTAGTTGCATTTCGAGGTGAGTTTTGCACACATTTGTTTTTCTGCCCCTTGTTTTTTTCTTGGTGTTTATGAAAGCGAGAGCCATAGGAGAGTACAAGTTTGGGCTGAGCTTCCTGGAGGGAAACCTGATTGATGAACTTACCTCACACAATATTATAAGGACCTGAGGGTAAATACCAAAATATTGGATTAACAAAATTAGACATAGTAAAGTAACAAACAAAATAAAGTTATTTAATTATAACTCCTTAATTCTAACAGGTAAAGAAATTGAGAGATAAGTGATTTTCTGTAAATCACAAAGCCAGAAGGCTCTTTCTAGAGAAGCTGGGGAACTAAAATATTTTAAGTTATGCTAAATTTCAGACTTGAGAAATATCTACTCTCAGAAATGTTCAAATACTACCTTCTGTATTAGTACTCAAAATTCTGAGTAAACATCATAGAATGCTTGTTAACACATTCAATCTGCTTCTTTATGATAAACTGTTCTTAAAAGATTTCATTTTGATTTCTTCTGGGATAGGTTTTAGTCTTCATTCAGCTTGTAGGCTGATCATCACTTTCAATTTTAGGTCATTATTTCTGGATGCTAAATGCATTCAGTCCACCATCTCCACCTCGTAGAATTACTGAAGTTTGGGGCATTCCCTCCCCCATTGATACTGTTTTTACTAGATGCAACTGTGAAGGAAAAACTTTCTTCTTTAAGGTAAGAAAAATATCTTTGTGAGAGAAATCAGCAAATAGTTATTCTTTATTATGACAATTTAACCTCCAGTTCAGAAGGGTCTCCATATTTTAATAAACTATCATTAAAATTTAATAAATAGTTAACACTCAATTTGGTAACATTGTCAACTTATTCAAATACTTAACTAAGTTAAAACTTTCTCCCTATACTTAAATCTAAGAATGAGTTCCTAATCTTTTTTTTTTTCCTTTTTAACCTTTTAAAAAAGCTGTTCACATCATTTCCTCTTTTTAATTACCAGGATTCTCAGTACTGGCGTTTCACCAACGATAGAAAAGATGCAGGGTATCCCAAACTAATTCCCAAAGGATTTGGAGGACTAAATGGAAAAATAGTGGCAGCTCTCTCAATAGCTAAATACAAGAACAGACCTGAATCTGTGTATTTTTTCAAGAGAGGTATGTGTTACATAATTGACAAAATTAAAAAACTTTTAAGAAGTGATCTGCCAGGAAAATTTTATTCAATATTTCCATTTATTATAGGGTTTACTGTCAAAAGATATCTTTAATGGCTAGAATCAAGTATTTTCAATTAAAAAATAAAAATTAAGGGCAGTAAGAAGTATTTAGCTCTCTTAACATGCAAATCACAATTTCATGAGTTTTCAGGACATTGATACATAGAATGTCATTTATTTTCAAAGTTAAATATATAAATATGCAATCTGTTGGCTTTATTCACAAGTACTTCGAGATTTAGTAATTATTTTTATAATACCTTGACTAATAATAACCATTATTAATGTCTGGACATACTTTATGAAAAACATTGTTTCCTCTACCTTGTAAAAGCTCTTTTCCATCTCTTTTGGGAATTAAAATTAATTTTCATATTGTATGTGATTTTCTAATTCATCATAGGTGGCAGCATTCAGCAGTATACTTATAAACAGGAACCCACCCAAAAGTGTACTAGAAGAAAGCTTGCGATAAATTATTCAGTGTATGGAGAAACGACACAGGTTAGGAGACGTCGATTTGAACGTGCTATAGAAACTTCTCAAACACACACCATCAGAATTCACTATTCACCCATCAGAGTCACTTATCAAGACAAAGGTAATATTTTTTACTGTGTTAAAAATTCTTACACATGAAGTAGATGTAATAGTTTCTTATAGAGTATGGCTTATTAAATATAAATACTGACCATATAACCCTAATACTTATAAATGCAAAACATCAATTTGCTTCAATGAATGACCAAAGATCAATACTTTTTTCTTTGTGGCTAAGAAAGGCAATTTATTCAGGCTTGTTAATTATAATGCCATTAACCAATAACATTAAATCCAAATCTGTAACCCTCAAAACAGTCCTAAAAGGTAGATATTTGTACCATATCAGAGATAGCAAAAGCTGAGGCATTGAAGTTAACTCACCCAAGGTAACAGAGCTACTGAGTGACCAAACTGGGATTAAAACCCAGGTCTGTCTGACTCGAACAGCTGCTCTTTCCAATACAGTACATTGCCTTTCAATCTGATACCTTTAAAGTGTCATCTGCAGGTTTCCTCCATAATGAAGTTAAAGTGAGTACACTGTGGAGAGGACTTCCAAATGTGGTTACTTCAGCTGTATCACTGCCCAACATCAGAAAACCTGATGGCTACGATTACTATGCCTTTTCTAAAGGTAAGTTATTAAGTAAAGTCTTAATAGCTTTCTGAAGATGGGATCTAATCTCTGAAACATGAATAAATTCAAAGCAAAAACAAGTGTTCAGTGGTGACTAAAGGTGAGAAATTAAATTATATCACTTATTCTAATTATTCTGAAGAAGAGAAAATTTAGATTTTTGCTTTACTTTCAATTAAATTGAATGGATTGCAATTCATTTCTGCCCTATCATTCATGAGATTAAAGCCTATTATGACGAAACATCCAATTAATTGAGTAAAACTGCTACTGAAAACAGTATTTTACTTCTATTATCTGTGGCATTTAACAGAGGTCTTGTTTGCCACTAAGTTGTACTGATTTACATCATTACACAGTCTGTAAGATCAGAAAGAAGTTGCTGAGAAACTAATTTTATTAACGAAATTATATTACCTGGGATATTTTTCCTTGAAAAATCCATAAAAATATAAGTTATTCTGCCTATATAAATGACATCAGAATGTATTTTTTTAAAGAATAAAACCCAAATGAATTATTTTTTAAACTAACTCGGTTTTCTCAAATTCTTACTTTGAAAAAGCAGAGTTAAACCTAATTTTATTGAAAGATGGTGAAAGATCAGTCAAGGCAATTGTTTTTCTCCTTGTCAGAAAGTTCAAATTAATTAATACCTTTCTGATATTAAAATGATAAATACTGTCTTCGAGTATAATAATAAATATAAACTATTTTTAAGTTCAAGTGTTTTGTTTCCTTTTTAATTGAAAAAATGACTTCTCTTCTGTTTAGATCAATACTATAACATCGATGTGACAACTAGAACAGCAAGAGCCATTACTACTCGTTCTGGACGGACCTTATCTAATGTCTGGTACAACTGTCCTTAGACTGATGGGCAAAGGAAGAATCGACTAATTAAAATGAAGAAAAGAATGATAAACTTTGACACTGAAATACATTTTATTAATAAAGAATGTTGATATAAGCATACCAATTTAAATACAAAAATGTTTTTCAACTCAACAATCATTACACTAAAACAGATCTGACTATCTTATTCACAGTTATTATAGTTTATAGAACATTTAATTAATATTTCCTCTATTTATTCCTCCTCTCCCTCCCATTGCATGGCTCACACCTATAAGAGAAAAAAAGAATTAAACTGAATGCATCTTTTAAAAAGTTAGCTCAAAACTAGAGTATTCACTTACCCTAGTTCATTATAAAAATTTTCAAGATCAAGTGTGTAGGCATGTAGACAAAAAACTGTTAGATATGTCACATCTTCAATGGAACTTACAACAATCAGATTAATGTTTTATTACATGAATGCAATCACTTAACAGTTACATTGGAAAACAGAGATATTGAAATTTTACATTTTTTTTAACTAGCTAAACAAGTCACAAAGCTTTATTCTGCTGTATAAAAAGTATAACAACAATAGGCAAAGATGTAACAAGTAGTTACATCTACATAGCACTATAACATTTTAGCTTTTCCAGATTACACCATGAATTTAAGGAAGAAATGAATAAAAATAAAATGTAAGCACATATTCATGATATACCTATGGCATACAAACTTGTCTGCAAGATGTTTACAGATTAGTAAACATCACATGCTCAATGTGTACTTAATCAACCCTTGGAACGTTTTTAAAAAACTAGATACACATTGGAGGCTTAAGGATTAGAAAACTCATTCCATTTATTACTATCCCACATCCTATCACGTGATCAATATGTTAGAAATTTACCTCTCTGTCTGTTAAATTGACGACCACGGACACCTTGTCTCAATGTTGTCTGAAGTCTTACTCGTCTGAAAGGCTTTGGCTGACTACTGCTGGTATCTAAGAAAAGCATTAATATACAAGAAAGCAAGTTAATAAACAAGAAAGCAGTTATAGTGACAAAAACTAATTACTAAATGAATGCATGGATAAAATGCAGAGGTGTCCACTGCTTTCAATATTTAAATGTTTTTTTAACAAGGGACATTTAACAAACAGAAAAGGTAAAAAGTTTAAAAAAATGTTCTTTTTGACTTTTTTCATTCATTCACTCTACTAATTTAATAATAAATATGTACTTGGTGCCTATCCATTTATCAGACACTGTGCTAGGGGTTGGGGAATACAATGGGAAACAAAATACCACATCCCTCAGGAAACAACAGTCCATTACAATATAACATGAGTCATATCTGACTCTTCTCTTTTCCAGATGCCCCCAATCCAATCATTAGCAAATCTTGCATGCTCTAATTTAAATATATATCCCAAATCTGACTACTTCTCACAACCTTGACTCTACCATCCTGTCTAAAACATCATCATCTTTACCTTGAATTACTGCAATATCCTCCAAACTTTCTCTTTGTTTCTGTCCATTACTCACTTTCAGTCTCTTCTCTACACAGCAGCAAAACTGATACTGTTAAGTCTTTAAAGCAGATCATGTTACCACTCTGTTTGAAGCCCTCCAAAAACCTGCTACATCCATGAAAGCGAAAGAAATTACAATGGTCTGCTAGATCTTTCCTCCCCCACCCTGTGACCTCCTGCTAGTCTCTCTCTGTCCTGACTGTGCTCCAGCCACACAGGCCTCCTTGCTGACCCTGAACACATCACACTGCTGCTTTATGGACTTTGCATCTACTATTTCTCTCATCCTGGAACACCTTCCCCTGAAGAGTTGCACAGCTTCGCTCCCTTACCTCTTTCAGGTCTTTCCTTAAATACCATTTTCTTAGTAACATTTTTGTGAAATTGCCTGGCACTCGGTGGACACTTAAGTATTTGCTGACCAAATGGATAATTGCTTAGATGGGGAGGTTTAGTGTTTTATGTTATCAAATAAATTTAAAAACACCCTAATTTCATATTATACTGTAAAAGGGAACAAGAACCATATTTTCTTATGCAAGCTCTGGTAAGATATAGCTACTACCAATTCCCCTGTTGAGGAAAGACAATTCTCATGGGACATCAGGATATAACTGGGGGCAAAGAACTTCAGTTATTATATTATTAATAATATTACTGTTTTACTAGTAACTATGACAGCTACAATTTTTGGGGGCCTTCTTACTGTGTGTAAAGCATTGAGTTATATAATTTACATACATTATTTTTAATCTTGATGGCAAGATGAGTTATGAATGCCCATATTTCACAATGAAATGAGCAGAGATTTAAAGTTACTAGCTGTTAAAAGGCAGATACAGGATCTGAACCTGGGGATGTTGGCTATAGGTTGATGTGTCACAGAAAAGCGGCTGAAAGGGAGAAGAGATCTTGAGATAGGAAAGTTCCATGATTGAAAAAAGTAGTAAATAAGCAGGTCTTCCATAAAACCTGAAGGTTCCATGACAGAGTTTGAGGATTACTGCTATAAACAATTTAATATGAAAACAATCAGAGAGGATGACTGAGTATATATTTCTTCAATAATAAAAGTAATTCCCTACCTAAAAACTTTGAGATAGATAAGCTAGTGTAGTATACTGTTTAAGAGTGGAGTCTCTGAAAAAAAAAAAAAAAGAGTGGAGTCTCTGGAGTTGAACTTCTTGAGTTTGCATCCTGGCTTGCCCATTATTTACTCACTATGTGACTTGGGAGGAATTTTTCAACCTTTTGTGACTCAGTTTCCATTACTATGAAATGGGTATGCGTGCTTACCACGTTGGGTTGGTGTGAGAATTAAATAAGTAAATACAGGTAAAGGGCTTAGAATACTGTCTGATATACAGTAAGTGCTCAATGAATGTTAATTACTTTTTAAAAAGTCCTGCAGAATTGATTTTTATTGCAAGAAAGATACATAAAATAGCCCTTTTCAAAGTTAACTTCAAAAACGTGAAAAACCAAACTTTAAAACTATTTATATCAGTAAATTTCAATTTTTTTTTTTGTTGTTGTTGAAGCAACAGGCCTCCCAACCCTCAACCCTCCATACCAAATCTCACGTAGAACCCAATATGTAGAAGAAATAAAAAAGGAGCTGCTCTGGTTTAAACACAGGCAGGAGGCCTGGAGTACTACTACTCCTTAGCTTCTCTCCTAATAACCCATCCCTCACAGCCCCTATAGCACCTCTAATGTAACCAATTCCCTTTAATATAAACCAAGTTCCTTTTAATAACATAAAATTTCCCTTTTAAATGAAGCATTTTAAAAGTCAAGGAAGAAAGAATTATCAATTGTAGCTAACAGAGCAGGATCTTTTGCAAACAAGTTTGATGTATAAAAGCTGTACTGTAGCCAAGAGCAGGAACTTACCTGCAGAAGAACTGGAAGGAGGGTCCTGGCTGGTGGAAGGAAGATCTGACTCATCAGACACCTGAACCGGCTCTTCTTCCTGCTGGCTATCAATTTCGAGGCCTGCTTCTGAACTAATACTAAGAAAGAAAAACACAAATTGATTAGAAAATACAAAACTGATCCTAGAATGTATCCTAAATTTTTCCCAAACTTTTTTTTTCCGATAGTCTACCATTTAAATAACCCAGAGCTCCCCTCCAACTCAAAACTGCAGTCTCTGATATTGGTAACCATACATTTTTTTAAAAGGCAGGGGAAAAGAGAGCTCAAGCTCCTTTTTCCTCACTCCTTTTCTCACTAGGACATGTTCCAATTTGACTTTTTGTTTTTTCCTCTTTTTTGCTGTTGTTGTTTTTTCTTTTTGACAAAAGATGTTCACATTCTTGATATTCACAAGAGATATATTATCCAGATTTTGATATATCGCAAAACAACTTTCTAGGAAAGCAGAGCACTAAAATAATTCACAACAGTTACAACTATTAATAATATACCACTATTTCACCATGGGCTCTAGCCCAGATGAGACAGGCTAGGGTAGGTGAATTCCTGGCTCAAAGCTATAACTCCATCTCTCTCTCTCTCTCCCATTCAAGAAAGTACATCAAAAAGCAAGTGAGGGAGATAAGAGTACAAGAATAACTTGAATCAGTTCCAGTTTTTATCATATGCAAACTTTAGTGCACTTATTAATAACAATGTACCTGAAAGATACCTCTCATGACTCTGCTAAAGTTGAGAAGAACTGGCGAAGTGCAGCCTACGCAAGTTATTTTAACATGTTCAGAGTCTGAGCTTTCTCATTTGTAAAATGGAGATAATACTTTGCAGAGATACTGTGTGGTTTAGAAATGACATATATAAAGGGACCTGCATACATGGTATGGAATTAAAGGCAGCTAGTATTTTCAGCAGGATCTGTAACTTTTCCCAAATTAAGCAGCACTGTGTTAGAGGCATAATAATAGACCTGCCTTTTTTCTTATATACTAGAGTTGGCCTGTAATTACACTAAGAAAATGTTGCTAAATAAAACAAAACCTCTGAGCTCTAAAGAGGAAATCTGGGTTCTACTTCTAGCTATGCTTCTGACTACGAAGCAATCCAACTTTTGTTATTTTATGAAGAATCAGGTTCCACCTTGAAAGTTAAACTTCTCCAAGACCACTGTCCAATGGTTCTTCCCATTAAATTACTCCACCTCCTTTGGTTTAAAAAAGCCCAGATGATTTGTTATCAAATACTTCTTTTGTTAACCTTTGTTTATAACTGATGTGCTAAAAACAATCAGGTCTTGAAGATTTCTGATTTTTAACAAGTTAGTGTTTCAGACCAAGTTCTAAATGCACGTAAATAAAAAATAGGTGAGGTTTGCTTGAGAGCCCACTACTAAATGGAAAATTGAGTCATTTCCTAATATTTCCTAATTTTCACAGAAAGCCTTCTTTCTTTCTTTTTTTTTTTAAACATCTTTATTGAAGTTTAATTGCCTTACAATAGTGTGTTAGCTTCTGCTTTATAACAAAGTGAATCAGTTATACATATACAATATGGTCCCATTTCTCTTCCCTCTTGCATCTCCCTCCCTCCCACCCTCCCCATCCCACCCCTCTAGGTGGTCACAAAGCACCGAGCTGATCTCCCTGTGCTATGCGGCTGCTTCCCACTAGTTATCTATTTTACATTTGGTAGTGTATATATGTCCATGACACTCTCTTACCCTGTCACATCTCACCCCACCCCCTCCCCATATCCTCAAGTCCATTCTCTAGTAGGTCTGTGTCTTTATTCCCGTCTTGCCACTAGGTTCTTCATGGAAAGCCTTCTTTCTTGGGGAAAAGTTCAAGCAGCGACATTAATGGAAGGGTGATTCTAAAGAATACTTTGTTCTAGAATGCATCATGCAATTTTCAAGGAGATAACCTTTTAAAAAATTATTTGTCTTCTGTAATAACAATGTCTTAAGTCTTAAAATATGTTATTTTGTGCAAAAATTAGTTTTCCAAAATATATGGCTTGGTTTACTTTTGTAACAGGATGTTATTGAAAATACAGCTCAAGAGACTGTTGCTTCCTGGCTTAAAAAAAAAAATTGTAAAAGTCTGACAAGTTTAAGCAAGCAAAAATTACACGGTAAACATTTACCCTTCAGATTCTGCCTCCACAAATACTTCATCTCCATCATCACCTGTTGCTGTTTCATTCGTTGTGGATAAAGTGCCAGTGGATGTTGTCACCATTGGAACAGACTGAGAAGCATGCTCTGAGGCATCAGAGGTGGTACTCTCAGTAAATACAGTCACTTGAAAAAACGAAAGACCAGAAAAGCAATGAAAACTTTAACAACTTTGTGGTTTCTCTAATTTTTAGCTAGAAGATATATCACAGGTTTCCATTTTACCATTATAACACATAATCTATTGATCTGCCTTCGATACCTACCTGGGGCTGCAACTTGCAGAGGAGTAGTGGGAACACTTCGGCCACCCGACTCCTCTTCGTGAGCTAGGAAGAGGGGTGTTTCATACATTCCCAAACCTAAAGACAATTCTGAATATTAATGATTGAAAGAACAAAATATTGTCAATATCCCAGACATCTAAAAGAAAAAAACTAATCAGTGGAGACACACAACTTTGTTGAAGCCCACAATTAGCCCATCAAGCAAAAATCAATCCCTCAAAAATGTAAATACAATTTAAATGTATCCTTTAAGCTCCCTAACACTAATTTAAGTAACACTAAATAAAAAACAGCTACAGTGCTCTTATAAGTTTCGTGCAAGCTAACTTTACTGAGTGCCCAACTATGAACTAGGTACTGTGTTTGAATCTACTCTACACCAAAACAGTAAGGTATTATTAGTCTCCTTTTCGCTAAAGAAACTGAATTTCAAAAAGGTTAATTAACTTTCCCAAAGTTACTAGTAAAGTGGTAGCATTCCAATTTAAGCCTAGATCTGACTTCCAAGTCTTGCAAGTGTCCTATAATAAAGCCACATAAAATTGTGAATTCCTCTGAAGTCAACTCACAATTTCATATTGGTAGAGGGAAGCAGTGTTAGACCTCACATCCTAAACCACCAGGGACTAAGATGTATTGCATGACTTACACGAGGGCTGCATATTAATCTTTGTTTTGGGCTTATTATTAAAACAGTATGCATTCCCTATTCACTTACGAAATGCCATAATAGCTTCCCAGAAATATAGCGGGTTCTATGAATGCCAACTAATGATTAAAAGGTAATTAATTCCAGAAATAGCACAATTCATGTCCAAATAACCAACTGTTATTACTTAAGTTAGGGGTCATTTTATTCCACGTATTTTTAACATTTTATTTTTCTTATTTCTAATGTTAATGGAAAATATCTAACTAGTTTTATACACTTAACTAGGAATGTCAAATGTCAAACTAAACAAAAAATATGCTGTATTCCTTCCAACAACTTTAAAATGGCTGGTAGTACCTAGGTATATTTATTAGCACAACAGATATTCCTGATACTATACTAAAAGCCAAAAGAGATACAAATGTAAAAGCTAGTCATTATGCCCAAAGAACTGAAAATTTTGTTGGAAAGACTAACATGTAAGGCAGTGCTTAATAAGTAGTAAATATATTATAGCTTTTTCCATAAATTAGGATAAGGTTTATTTAGAGATAAACTTTTTTATATTAATATTTGCTCACTTAAAAAAAAAATCATGTCAGAACAGCTTATTAGCAAAATACATGCAAATCCAGGAGAGCAAAGCTTTTATTTAGCGATTTACCCCCTTGAGAAGCAAGCTGGCCAAGATCAGAGTGACTAGAGCTTGTCTGTGGCATATCTTCAGGCGGCCCAAAACGGAATCTGGGAACACCAGCAACCTGTGGGGAACTGAACAGACAAAAATTCATTTAAGATGACACTTAAAGTTACCTTGTTTAAACTGCAATGATGGAAAGACTATAGGAAGAAGGAAGAATAAGCATAAACAAAGAAGGAAGAAAACAGTTTGAAAATAAAGTTGATAAAGGAATTCTCAGAAGAAAGAAAACAGTTTGAAAATAAAGTTGATAAAGGAATTCTCACTTATAAAAATATTTTCAAAAAATCAGTTGTCAAGAATTTAGCAATAATATAAATCATGTGATTCGTATTATGTGATCTATATATACATGATTTATACATACATGTTTTATACATAAATAGCTTTCAGCTGTCCTGAACTACACCTCACATTTCTTGAATCTGCTAGAAATCTCTATGTAGACATATTGAAAGCAACATAAACTGAACATGAAATGTAACAAAAAAAGAATAAAGTCATGAAAAAAGTTTTGTCTCAGTTTTCAATGTTTAGTCATAGATAAATCAGGTCACCTCTCGAGCCCATTTCTTATCTGAAAGAATTCACTAGGTGGCTCCCAAGGTCTAGAAAAAAACTTTAGTATTAGATGGCTAGAAATTTGTTTTCTCGCTGCCCTAATAACACTACCATCCATCTTTCTGCCCATAATCCAGGATATAAAATAGCATTATCTCACTCTTTGCCCACTCCTTACCCTAACCTTTCTTGGTTAGTCAGCTACTGATGTTTATGGATTCTACCTCAGTAGTAACTCTTGAATCTATTTTCTTTCTGTTTCACACTATTGCTTTAGTTAAGAACAGTCTCTTTCAGATGAATTTTTTTTTTTTAAGATTTATTTATTGACTGATTGATTGATTGCTATGTTGGGTCGTTTCTGTGCTAGGGCTCTCTCCAGCTGCGGCAAGCGGGGGCCACTCTTCATCGCTGTGCGCGGGCCTCTCACCACCGCGGCCTCTCCTGTTGCGGAGCACAGGCTCCAGACACGCAGGCTCAGTAGTTGTGGCTCACGGGCCCAGCTGCTCTGCAGCATGTGGGATCCTCCCAGACCAGGGCTCAAACCCGTGTCCCCTGCATTAGCAGGCAGATTCTCAACCACTGCGTCACCAGGGAAGCCCTCAGGTGAATTTTTAAACCTGTCTCCATACGTTATTCTTCTATTAGAAGGACCTTAAATTCTTCTGAGCTATGTGAGAATGTTGTTGATTGGCTGGTACTCAGCAGTTCTTTAGGAGTGAGTCTGTTTCTGATTGGCTAACTTTTGGAAGGGTGGGGCTGACATTGATCAGTTGGCTTGTAAAATTGTGTTAGCTGAGGTGAGTTATGGTTAACTGAGCAAGTTTAAAACTGGTTCTGATGGCCATATGTTACCACATACTACAGAAAAATCAATCATTCCCTAAATTTGTAGAAACATTTTTATTCTATTCTTCAGGTACATCCTGTCATGCAACTGATACTTCAGCCACAATTAAACATGTGCACTTCCACGTGGAAAGCCTTTTTATTCTCTAAAAGGAGTGGTATAGCACAAGCATTAAAATAGGTTCTAGAGCCAGACTGGTTTGAAATAAAAAAGCTGTCACTTCCTAGCTGTCTGACCTCTGGCAAATTTGTTAGTATCTCTGTGCTTCCTTATCTGTAAATGAAATAATAGTATCTATCCTCATAGTTACGAAGATTAAATAAACTGATTCATGGGAATGCTCAGTAAGTTTTAGGTATTTTTTTCCAAGACTCAATTTAATGTTGTCCCCATTAAGTCCTCTCAGATTCTCTTCCCCTAAGTGTTAGAATAAATCACTCCTTCGTTTATATAAACAAAGTCTATTGCTTATGCCTCTATTCTCCTAGATTGTTTAGGTTATCGTTAGTTGTGCATATGCTTAGCTTTCACAACAATATTTTCCATCATGATCACTGTAATTACCAATACCTTCACCAACATCTATAAAGCATTTATTATGTGCCTGGTGATATTACAAACATGTTAACATAAATTCATTTAATTCTCACAACTTAAGAGGTAAGAACTATTGTATTATTATTCTCATTAATAAAATGAAGATACTCAGGAACAAAGAACCCAGTAACTTGACATAGCTAGTAGGCAGTACAGCTAGGTTCCAACCCAGGCATTCTAACTCTAAAGTCCATGCGCTTAACCATTGTTATACTGCCTTTAAATTTCAAATTCCTGATGGAAGCAACTGTACTTCATTCACCTCTATGTGATTTTCCCCAAAACTACACCCTCAACCCTCCTACCCTCAACTGCTTAGTACATAGCATAGGACTTAACAAATAATGAATCAATCAAATGTATCAAGTTAACAGGGAAACAGGAAGAATTTGGTTAGTCACAAAGTATGTCTCCCTCTCGCTGACTTACTGAATTGCTTCAGCAAATCCATCAGTACGATGTGGCACAACAAGAGTTGGGGTACTTGGAACTGTTCTGTCTTCATCATCAAAAAAATGCTGCTGCTGAAAAGACAGAAAACAAGTACTAAACAGGCCTGACAGGAGCATACGTAGGGACTATACACATAACTGCTGAACAAATGAATCACTTTTACACGACAGGTAGGTACTTACCATGCCACCTATTCCTGGAGTCAACTGAAGCCCACGTCCTACAGACTGCCTCCGGGTCATCTGGATTCTCTATGTCAAGAAAGGAATTTCATTTGTTTTAAGGAACTAGGCAATGAAAGAAACACCAAATATTAAAAGGTACGGCTTATTATACGCTGGTAATAAAATAACTGAAATGTTAGCAGATAATGTAATCACTGGGATTTTTCTTAGGAAAAACTGCTACTAATCTTGTACCAGTACTAAAGAAATCCATTTTGTAAACAATGACATGTTTTTAATTATATAGACCATAATATTAACCAATAGACAAATATTTTATGAGCCAGTAGATAATATTAACCAATATGTAAAACCAAACTCTCATCCTATCTTATTTGTAGGTTCCTATCTAATTTAGTTCCTATCTCCTTAATTTAAGTGTTAGTAAGTATCCTTTGATCTTAAAGTTTAATTATCCTTTGGAGTTCAAACAGCAGTACTGACTACTTGTAAACTGTTTCCCAATTTAGACAATTCTAAATTGATAGAATCGGTATATTTTGCAGGATCCATAAACAATCCTGTAAGACTTTATATTTTCAGAAGATGAGGTTGTCTTCATCAGTGGTATTTTAGTAGAATCTACGCTTGACAGTGTTTAGTACACTACAGAGTAAGACTCAAGCTACATGATTAATAGAGCCTTTGTACTTTTCCTGCTATTTCTTCAAGAGCTTCTGATAAGAGATGTCCAATCCTACTACAAAGAGCGTTACATGTAAAGGGTTATGCACACTTTCATGAACTTTAAAAGTGGATGTTAATATATGTGATTGCAAAAAAATAAGAGGAAAAGAAGTTCTGTTAAGCAGAACAGAAATTTCCTTTTTTTAAAAAAAAAAAAACGTGCACCTTAGAGAAAGAAACCTTCAAAACAAATGGTGGTCAGCTGCTGAAATAAATTTTATTTTAATTAAAATCCAAGAAAATGTTCTTTAACCTGTAAAAACAGTGAGGAGACTTTTATTTTCTATGAATATAATCATCTCACTTTATACACAACTTTAATAAGCCTTGCCTTTCCAAAGTTCACTTCCTCTATGAAGTAAATTACTGCCATATTTCAGGGAAAAGAATTCAGAGATTAGTTTCAGCTCAAAAATTTTACAAAAATATACCAAACATTAGAAAGTTCACTTAATTTCTGGGGAAAAACAAAGTAATTGCTAATGGAAAGAAAGGGAGAAAAAAACCAACATTTTTTTCAAGTAAAATTTTCAGAATGACTAGTATTTTTAATACCTGAACTGGTGGTCCTAGCTCTTGAGGTGGAGCATGAATGGTCAGTCTTGGGGGAAGTGGGTGTGGTGGGCGTCTTGGTGACTGAGGTGCTCGAGGGGTCTGTCTTTCAGATGCTGATGATGGCTGTTGTTCTCTAGAAATCTCCTGGGAAAAAGAGGACTCTGCAGTACCAGTATTTCCTTCACCTATAGGAAGAGAGAAGCTTATTTTGAACTATTATGTTTACCACAAAGTAACTTGGACAATCCCTAGAAGTATAAATCTTACCACTAGGAATGTTCACCTAATATTTTCAGAAAAAAAGTAGTAAGGTGTGGTAGACCCAGAGATATTGGGTGTGCAGTTAACAGTGGTATGGCCTTAGCAACTCCCTTCTATTTATTTGGTTGGTTAATGGAACAAAAATGTAATGCACAAGAAACATTTTTCTGAAGATAATGGACATAAAGCACCTAGCTTAACACAGGATAAAATAAACATTTAATAAATTTTGGCTCATATTATTAAATAGGCAAATTACCTAAAGATCAGACCACTACAGTTATTAGTATTACACTCAAACAGGGTGAAGGAGATTGGTAAAGAGCCTTACAATAACTTTCATATTCTGGTTTTCCTAAATTTTGAATGTCAATGGCCCTTCAGATGTCTAGGTCTTCTACATACAAAGTAAAACAACAAAAGTGAAAAGCTGAATAGGATATCAATTTAGTAGTTTAAAAGTCTGAGGTCTAGAATCAGATTCCAGCTCTAACACTTTTTTTTTTTTTTAAACATCTTTTTTGGAGTAGAATTGCTTTACAATGGTGTGTTAGTTTCTGCTTTACAACAAAGTGAATCAGTTATACATATACATATATCCCCACATCTCTTCCCTCTTGCATCTCCCTCCCTCCCACCCTCCCTATCCCACCTTTCTAGCTGGTCACAAAGCACCGAGCTGATCTCCCTGTGCTATGCGACTGCTTCCCACTAGCTATCTATTTTACATTTGGTAGTGTATATATGTCCATATATACACTACCACTCTCTCACTTTGTCCCAGCTTACCCTTCCCCCTCTCCCCATGTCCTCAAGTCCATTCTCTAGTAGGTCTGAGTCTTTATTCCAGTCTTGCCCCTAGGTTCTTCATGACTTTTTTTTTTTTATTCCATATATATGTGTTAGCATATGGTATTTGTTTTTCTCTTTCTGACTTGCTTCACTCTGTATGACAGACTCTAGGTCCATCCACCTCACTACAAATAACTCAATTTTGTTTCTTTTTATGGCTGAGTAATGTTCCATTGTATATATGTGCCACATCTTCTTTACCCATTCATCTGTCGATGGACACTTAGGTTGCTTCCATGTCCTGGCTATTGTAAATAGCCAGCTCTAACACTTAATAGCTATGTGATCTTGGTTATATCACTTTGCTTCTGCTTCTCAGATTCTTCACTGGTACCTGAATCTGATAGGCTTATTTTAAGAATTAAATAATTCAGTACAAGTATAGTTGCTCAGAAAAAGCACTTATTTTGTAATTACTAGCAATGTACCAAATCCATCCACTAACTTAAAATTATCTAGACTACTAGGCATATTTTTGCTTGATTGTAAAAAAGAAAAGAAAGTCTCCAACAAGTATTCAATGAACATCTGTTATATGTTTTGTATCTAGGAAAAATGGCTATGAACACCCACCCTCACAAGACTTAGCTTTTAGTGATATTACCTAAAGAGGCAAAAAATTTCCCTCTATAACCCAGTTATGTGACACAAAAAAGGTGTTTCTTAAATCCATAAAATGTTTTAGAAAGTATAAATTATTATAATTAATCTCTCTCCTTAGCTCATCTCCCTTAAAAAGCAACACTATCTTCATTATATGGTTCAGTATTCATTAGTTTATTTTTCTCTTAAACAATTAAAGTTGAAAAGATTGCCTGCCTTTGCTTTAATTCAAATGAGCATAAAATTTGCACTTTTAAATACACAGGCCTACACAGAAACTCAGATATACTGTTTTCCCACTAGTCTACATATATAAAGTTTTTATTATATTACTATTAATGATTCTGGCTCAGTATTTGTTAAAACCAGAATGGCATACCAGACGATCACCAATTCTTTAAAAAACATTTTAAAACAATTCTAAAATAAAATTATTTTCTATAAATTCCATAATTCTTTACTGCCTACAACAGTTCAGCTGACCTCCAGGACTCATCCTTTCAAGAATTAACAAAAGGTATGCTATATTGATGAAAAAATCTTTTATTCATTGGAAAACTGGACAACACTGCAAAACTCCTACACCCACAAATCTTGAAACATGTAGCTTGATTAGACTGACCTCTTCTGGTTGTGAACTGCCATTACTATTAGAAGTCCCTGACTTAATTTTCCACTTAAGAGCAGCAGCAACACACGGCATTTATAATGCTTTATAGATTTAAAATTTTTGAATCTTACAGCAGACCAATGAGGTAGAAAAAATAGTATAATGACTACATTTTAGATATAAACATAGTAGACTTTATGAGAATAATAATGACAAAGCAAGAACAAGAGCCTATCTTTTGCTTGCCAGTTTACTAACCAAGTTTTATTACCTATGTGATAATTAAGTGCAGTCTTAGTTTAGAAAACGTCAGGTTAAAATATTAAATTAATTAAATCAAAATATTAAAAGTGTTCAATTAAAAAGAGACTAAAAAAACAAAACAAAACATAACGAAAGAAAAACAAAACCAAATCTCACCACTGTTTTGAGAATCAGCTGCTCTCTGATTACTTTCACCTCCACCCATACTTTCTTCTGTTTCTGTACCTGGATCAGTCCCATCACCACCCTAAAAACAAAATATGAATGCTAAATGCAAATAAATCAAGTAGTTATCTTAAAAAATAATTAACCAAACCAAATCACAGTAGAAACAAACAAAAACCCAAAGATAAGAAAAGCTGTAGCGTTCTGAGAATACAAGCCTTTTTATATTTTTGAAAAAAAATATAAGCAAGTTCTTAAAGAAAACTGATGGTCAAAATTCTAGCCAGTTACCTCAGCATCATCAGCTTCATACCCATCGTTGCCATCTGCACTACCAGTGCCTTCATTACTATCTTCACCCTCGTCTCCCATCCCTGTGTCATCTTCATCATCATCGTCTTCTTCTTCATCTTCTTCATAATCCTAGTTAAAAACTCCCCAAGTATAAATAAAGATCTAGGACATGGTACACATGTTCTGCAGATCTTGATACCATGGTTAGAAATTTAAGTGACTCATTATTGACCAGGATACAGGAGTTGTCCTGAGAGTTGTATGGGATTACTTCAGTGGCAACAAGTATCAAAACTGTGAAGCTTACTGGAATTAGTACAGTAATAATCAACTCTGAATTCTAACTATTCGTACGAGATCAATTCAAAGATTAAAGCTCCCAGATGTCCACAGAATGTCAAGTGGTCCACTTTAATTCTAAATTTAAAATGTGGCATTGAATAAGAAAATGGTGTAATTATACTATGCTATAAGCTTTTAAAAAACATTGATTAATAAAAGAATCTAAAAATGAGAAGCTGTCAATATAGGATTAACTCACAAAATAAAATGCAAAGTTTCACTTAGAATATGTTTTAATTATCATGACACCTCAATTTCTTTTGAAAAGAACTATAAGGGCTCCACAAGAAAAAAAAAAAAACCTTATTTCCAGAAACCACAGTGCTTACAATTAAATCTATAGTCACTTATCAGTGAGATTTAAGTTTAATTAATCTAACAAATTTACCAAATCCTAAAGGACTCAGTAATCATTAAAAAAAAAATGAGATTTTCCATCACTTGTTCTATGCAAAATGTTAAGTTCATAACTAATCAGGATAAAAGAAAAGCATAATAATCTATTTAAAGTGACAGGGAATCAGAATTTACTGGCTGATGCATTAGAATTCCCAAGGATTTCAGCATTTCATCCAGCAGTTTAAAACAATACATGATTTCAAATCCAAATTTACCTCATGTTCCCCATCATTTTCATCATCATCCTCCTCTTCATCATCACTGTCAATTACGATGACATCATCTCCTTTGCCTTGACCATCTTGTGATGATGTTGTTTGTTGATCTGATTGAAGAGGTCCAAGGTCTATTTGTAGAGACTGAGAGGTTTCTTCACTGTCTTCCATTGGTGTATAATCTCCCTGGGTGACTCCCTTTAAAAGCAAAAGATAAATGAGTAAACAAACAAATAAATAAAGTCAAGTATACTTAAAACTATCAGTGACATACTGTAGATATAAGTAAAGGGTAAAGAATACTTATGGACTACCAGAATTTTATTTTTAAAAATACGGTTTTGAAAGCAGAATTAATTTAAAATAAATGCTTTGGGCTTCTTTACAGTCTTCCTATAGAAGAATTATTATAAATCCCACTGGGTAATACTCCAATAAAAAAGAGAGAAAATACTTTATATAGACACACAGGTATATATGTGTCAAATCTACCAGTGTGGTACTGTAGATGAGTGTTGTCCATCAGAAGTATAATGTGAGCCACAATACATTTCCCATACGGAATTTAAAATTTTTTAGCAGTCACATAAAAAAAAAAAAAAAAAAAGCAGGGCTTCCCTGGTGGCGCAGAGGTTGAGAATCTGCCTGCCGATACAGGGAACACGGGTTCGTGCCCTGGTCTGGGAAGATCCCACATGCCACGGGGCAACTGGGCCCGTGAGCCACAACTACTGAGCCTGCGCGTCTGGAGCCTGTGCTCCGCAACAAGAGAGGCCGCGACAGTGAGAGGCCCGCGCGCCGCGATGAAGAGTGGCCCCCGCTTGCCGCAACTGGAGAAAGCCCTCGCACAGAAACGAAGACCCAACACAGCCAAAAATAAATAAATAAATAAATAGTAATATTAAAAAAAAAAAAAAGCAGGTGAGATCAATTTTAACAATAATCTTAATGTAGCCAAACATTATTTCAACATGTAACCTATATAAAAGTTATTAATCCTACATTTTAAAATTTGTAATAAGTCTTCAAAATCCAATGTATATTTCACACTTAAGAACATGTCAGTTAGGACTAGCCATATTTCAAGCGCTCAACAGCCAACGTGGTTAGTTAACAGTGCGGACCAAAGGCAGAAAAAAGACTATCCATGGAACTGCAACATATAATTTTAAAAAAGACAAAAAATTTTCCCCAAATCAGAAATACTGTGTAAAACACACTAAAACAAACTATTATAATTGTCTTTTTACAAAAATACTTCTCCCCCTCTCAAAACTCTATCTTAAGCCTTTAAACTGCATTAAAGATATACTAGACGTAAAAATAATTCTTCCCTTAATCTATTTCCTCACAATTCCATTTTTTTAGCTACTGAAATAAACTGCAATTTAACTTTATTTTTGATATTTACTATAAAAAGTTAAATGTTTACTTTTTATTTTAGTTCAGCACTCAGCAAAATTTGGTTTTTTTTGGCCATGCCACGCAGCATGTGGGATCTTAGTTCCGTGACCAGGGATCAAACCTATGCCCCCTGCAGTGGGAGCAAGGAGCCCTAACCACTGGACTGCCAGGGAATTCCAAAATCTGTTTTTTTATACAAGCCAGAAACAATGTCTTATGAACTAAATCATTCATAAAGATGTTTACTGTAATGGAAAAAATGAGTAAGTCATGGTATAATTAAAAACGTAACAAACTAACATGCTTATTTCAAGAAAAGCAACACTTAGAACATCTGCTTCATTGTCAGAAAATTAGAAAAATGAACTGTTACACTTTCACACACTAAGTAGACACTGCTAGAAGACAAAATGGAAAGCCCAATGGCACTTTTGAGTCACAGACAACTTTGCCAATCTGAAGAAAAAGCTTTGCACAAAAGATTTCAGTATAATTTAACCAAGTCTGGCAATAACACAGAAATTCACATCTTATTTCAAAATTGTTATTATGCTCTTCAGGTATGACCCGCTCTGAAATATACACAAAATCGATGTCATTTAGAGTATTACATATTCATCTTGGAGGTTTAGTTTTCTGTTCTTAGCCAAGGAAAACTGAAAAAATTAACTTACAAAATTAATGCATCTAAGAAACTAAAATTTACTTGCAATCTATGGTTACTTATGATTAGCCTGAAACAATTCCTTTATTTTATACAGATAATATAATTTTAGAATAAAATGATCCTAAAAATTTATCCAGACAGAAAGCACTGTTTCAAGCTTAACAAGACAAATGGAAACCAGACAGCCTGAGTTCAAACCCTAGCTCCAATGCTATGAAAACCTGGGTGCATGACTTAGCTGGGCATTGGTTTCTTCACCTGTAAAACAGGGTTGTTGCAAGATTTCTTATGAGGATTAAGTCAGTTAATAAATGCAAATATTTTAGAACCACACTTGGCATATAATAATGAGTTGTGTTAACTAATATTATAATATTACTATAAATATGAATTACTATAAATTATGAACTCTCAATTTGTAGGGCGGAGGAATGGAAGAAAAGTAATAATTTGAGTGCCTAATATGTGGCAGGTACTATTTTAGGTACTCTACAAAACTAAAAATTATGTTATCTTATGAGAAAATTGAGGCTTAGAGAGAATTAATGTCTTGCTTACAGTCACACAGCTTCTAAGTGGTGCAGTTAAGGACAGAAGCCAGAGCTTTGTAACTTCAGAGTCGATGCATTCCCATTAGTTAGGCTGCCTCTGGAGAAGCCTCAATGAGAGTTCAAAAGATGAAGAGGTATACAAATGCGTTTCCTTTCACAGATTATTTTAATTCAGTAAGGGAAGCAATAGAGGGGAGCAACAAAGGATACCAAGTGGGGCACTTCCGGATGAACTCCAGCCTCAACCAGCTCATCCTTCCAAATAAAAGAGTGGGTAATCTTTACTCATGACAACCTTAGCTTGGAAAATCTGTGCTAACTATAAACAAAAACATTTCTTTAATAAAGTTTAGAAGGCAGGATACTAATTAGAAGTAAAGCAGAAATTGCACTGGTAATTCTAACAATATTTCATTAAATATAAAAGCAGCAAATTGAAAACAGAAGTCCAAATAATATTTCAATTTGTCAAAGCTCATTTCACTCACTATAAGCAATAATTTGTTTACTTTAAGTACGTTTTACTTACTTCTCCAATGGAATCTTGAGAATCTTGGTTGTATACTTGAGTCTCTACCTCTCCATCAGTACTTTCTTCTGCCATAACTTCTTCCTGAATCATGACATACAAGTGTGGTAACCATATCAGTTCACTAGATGAAGCATCACCTGTTCAGTGAGTTCTTCCAATAAAACAAAACTCAAAGCTGTAATTTTATGAAGCTGTACATCAGAAATGTTCACTTATATTTACTTATAAAATATAAAAATCACATTCCTCTTTGGTATATATAAAATAAGGTTTATGAACATTAATTAAATACATGCAAGTGAAATTAATTTAGTAGTCTCAATGCTTGATAATAAAACAATTCATTACAACTTATCTTCAACAAAAGAAAATAAAGGAATACCATTTTGGTCAATCAGAGAAAAAGCTGGCAGGTACCAGTTTAAAATTCCCATGAGACTATAACTTCCTTATTCTTTAAATTAAAAACAAAATTGAAATGGAATTCATCCTACGTTTTTGTAACTGTGTTCTTAAAATTGAAATGGGAATTCAATTAAACATACTCAAAGAATATAAAACAGTGTTGGCAACAGCAACAATACCTGGGTTTTCAGTGGAAATTTTACAGTAAGTTCAACAAGAGAGTTTTCTGGATTTAGACCCCAAAAGGTCCATTCTCTTAATAATGCTGTAACTGAAAGAATATCTTGGTTCTATTGGTAGAAGTAAAAGTAAACAGAAAGATCTTTACACACCTCAGTTCCTACAGGTGTAACACTTTTCAACTTCTTTGGAAGAGGCATTTCCACTGTATCGTCAGAGATCTGGTCTGATGCTTCTATGGTGCTATCTTCTTCCTCTTCCCGTGTACGCTTCGGCAAAGAAGAACTTGGGGTAGCTGAAACTTTGAAATTACATAATTTAAATCTCGAATTAGAGTGTGATAATCACTCAATTTAGACAAAGTTAATTTAAAAAATATCTTGGTTATTTAACTAAAAAAAAAACACGTAAAAATTTGGACAGAACAACGTAATTTGTTCCTGCTACTCTATGCGTAAACAAAGAGCAATTTACGCTCTGAATCAATGGTCTTAACCTTTGGTTAATAAAGCCAATTAACTTCTACAACAATACATCTGACTCACTGTGACTGTACTGATATAGAATTGCTACTCACAAAGCTTATATAGGGCCATCTTATAATTTATAAAACCCAGGACTCCTTGGATAAAAAAATTTTCCTTATATGTTTAGACTTGAAAATTCTTACTTGACGTTCTTTTAGATACCTCTTAGTTCTCAGGACTTGTATTAAGTTACAGCTGACCCTTGAACAACTCAGGGGTTAGGGGTGCTGGCCCTCCATATCAGCCATTCCTTCGTGTCTGCAGATTCAACCAACTGAGGATGTATAGTACTGTAGCGTTTACTATTGAAAAACATCCACATTTAAGTGGACCACGAAGTTCAAACCTGTGTTGTTCAAGGGTCAACTGTACATAAAATAAGTTTCAGGTTGTATCACCTTTAAAATTAGTCAAAAAATAACTGGAAAGGAAGAAAGATCTTAATGACAAAAACGAGTGACCTAAAATAGAATTCAGCAGTAAACATAAAATAAGATGTTAGGAATATCGTCATCCATTTTCATACCTGGTAGGAAACAAGTAGGTACAAAGAACATTCAAAATATGTATTATACTCAAGAAACTATAAATGCACAGGTCTACTCTAACCTCATTTTAAAATTAATCGTACCAGTGCCAAACACTGCTGTGGAAGTAGAAGGCCGCTCAACTGGTGAACTCTGAACCACCTCCACTATGTTTGGGGATAGCTCTTGATTTGTAGGCTCAATCTGAGGATGACTCTGTTGAGTGGGTTGCACAAAGGCTGTAGCCTGTGTTTGTTGCTGAACAGTTAAAATGGGTTGAGGGATAGAAGGCTGGACGTTAGGACTAGTAGAACGAACAGATCCACTTGTGCTTCCGAAAACTGGAACATGTTCCACAGGCCCTTCTGATTGCATGGCTGAAAAATAATTAAAACATTTAATATATTAAGTTTTCTATTCTTACCAAAGCTGGAATTGTCCTTCCCTATTCTCTTACAGGTGACATTTTGCATAGTTATTTATGTACATACCTCTTCCACTCACTAGACAAAAAACACTGAGGGTAAAAATAATGTATTACGCATTTTTGAATTGCCTATGTGACAGACATAGAGTGTGCAGTAAACTGTTGGCTGAATTAAATAAATAAACTGTTTTTGCATCTATTATTCTATGTAAATGATGACCAAATAAAATGATATTAAGAAACTCAAAGTCAAATTATAAGTTTTTATTAAGTATCATTTTGTTTTCAACTAATACAAAATGACTGTTAAATTTAATTGGTAATATACCTCATAATTATTTTACTGAATGTAGTTCAAATAAAATATTCTGTCCTTTCATAGCATATATATATTTTATATACTTCTAAACACTTAATTTACTGAATTCTAACATTTGTTAAGACAAGAATCTAAGAAAATTGTATTTAGTAACTTTTACTGACACCTATCTTGGGGTTGGGTAAAGCGATTAAACAATGAGAAACAAATTCCCACCCTTGAGGAGCTCAATCTAGCGGAATAAAAAAACATGTATTCAACTGAATAAAATGTGGTTGTAATTGTTGTAATGAGTAAGAAAGTGACATGGGAAGAAAGTGCAGAAAGCAATTACAAGGTCAGACAGTTTATCAGGGAAGAAGTTGATGCTTGGGTTGAACCAGTGATTTAATATGGTTTTCTAAAGTGGCTTTCATATCATCTTTCTTAGTTAATAGAGGTAAAAAAATTTGGTCCTGGAAAAGCATGCCATATACTTATAGGGGTGTATTTCCCTCCTTCTTTAGCTTCAAAACACAACAAGCAAAAAGGAAGGGAGGGAGGAAATATGCTACATTAACAAGTATCCCAGGAGGCATACACCTGAAAATATTAAATGCCCACTTGTACATGATGTCTGACTGTAGCTTTAGTGGAAGCCTCATTTATCCTTGAAGTTACTGTCATCTTCTTGTAATAAATCTAAGTAAACAGTTCAATCAGACCTGTTATTATTTTACTTACCTTCTTGTGATTCCACTTGTGTAGTGGGCATCACTGTAGCTGTTGGGGTAGTAGTAGGATTTGTAACAGTTGCAGGTGTAACCATTGGGCGGATACTAGCCCTGGGTGTTGACTTATTCCCAGCCATAGCTGCAGCTGTCACTTTACTTGGAGTAGACACAACAGGAGTTGGCTTGATATTGGCTGTTGGTGGGTCTGAGGTGCTGGCACTTACAGAGGGGAAAATGCAAAAATAATAAATCATAAAAGATTACTACAAATATTCCTTATAAAGTACATATACTCTATCAAAAGCAAAGCACATATGCTTCCTGAAGTGAGTGTCTAATAATTATGACCTTAATATGCATTCAGACCTTATTAACTCTGCTTTCCTAACACTGCTTTGGGTAGACTTTTGGCAGATTAGAAAAAAAATTAAAGAGACAGTTGAGTATAGTTCTACATTTTTTGTTCACTAAATATTACAAAACTCTTATTGAAGAGGTTTTGAACTTAAGCATTAAAAACTGTGCAGGGGGCTTCCCTGGTGGCGCAGTGGTTAAGAATCTGCCTGCCAATGCAGGGGACACGGGTTCGAGCCCTGGTCCGGGAAGATCCCACATGCCGCGGAGCAACTAATCCCGTGAGCCGCAACTACTGAGCCTGCGTGTCTGGAGCCTGTGCTCCGCAATGGGAGAGGCCGTGACGGTGAGAGGCCCGCGCACCACGATGAAGAGTGGCCCCCGCTCGCCGCAACTGGAGAAAGCCCTCGCACAGAAACGAAGACCCAACACAGCCATAAATAAATAAATTAAAAAAAAAAAACAAAAAACTGTGCAGGAAATGTTCTGCAGTGGTGCATCCTGACAATGTAGAAAGTATTCAACTGTGCTCAGCCTTTTATCCTTGTATCATATAACATCACAGGGAACATCAGTAGCCTATCTTAGAAATCAATCACAAACTAAAAGATGAAAGACACTTTCTCTGTCACAAAGCTCTACCTATCTGATAGGACTGAAAGTATACTGAAAACAAGAGTTCTGGAAAAAAAAATCTCAGCAACTACATGATGCAGTTTTGCACAGGATAAATGGCTCTTTAGTTACATATTTTTATAATACAGATTTTTTCTGCCCAAAGATCACTAGATCCTTCCTGTATTTTAAAAGAAAAACAGGGAACAGACTGTAAACAGACTGTCAAAGAACAAAACTCACATTCCTCTTTCACCAGAAGTTGGAGCTGTTTTCAACGTGATCTGTCTCTGCTGTTCTGGGACCTATAAAAAGAAAACTTTGGATTACTGTACCTATCCCACAAGAGTCCACTAAACAATGCCATCAAAATATTTTACTTGTTAATTCTCTCTATATACCTGGTTTAGTCAAAATTCAGTCTGACAAAGGCTCCTAAATCACCAGACATCTTCAAGTAAAATGCACAGGGCAAAAATGATTTGTCACTTAAACCAAATTGGCTAATTACCTTGTTAGTAGGTTCTTGAGGCTCATCCCTCTGCTCAAGGTGTCTCTCTTGATGCTCCCTGAGTTCTCTTTCCAAGCGACTAATTCGACCTTCATACTGGGACTTAAGAGCAGTCATACGAACATCCAGTTCATCTTTCTGCTGATCTAAGGCTCCATTCCTTTGTTTAAGCTCCTCATTTTCTTTAGTTAGCTGATCTTTTACACCTACAGAAGTAACCACATGATTCTATTAATATCATAATCAAACACTGGAAATAAAACGCATTTATGTGCGTAATAAGTACTCAAAAGTCGTATCAGATTCTATTCCTGAACTTTAACATCCACAATAATTCTGATATACATCTCAATAAGTAAAGTTCTAAACCTATCTATATTTGCTTTATTACTCCAATATAAAGTATACTCCAAAATAAAACATTTTACTTTTCCTAAGATCTCAAAAAGACAAACCATAAACTAGTCAGCAGGAGCCCTTTTATATGGCCTTTAATATTTTAATATATTAGGAATTATAAAATTTTCATTTCATATAACCTGCAGCATATACTCAAGAATAATTAAGTAACTTCTTTTATGAAATAAGTTGCCAGGGGCACTATCTTAGAGATCATTTAAAAAGCTGCATATAATAAAACTCAACTGATTTGGCATTTTATTTACCTACGAGCAGACTGGTAAGCAAGGTGCAGTAAGGCCCTGAGCGTTGTAGCACTGGGCTCCTCATAAATTTGACATGATATTCTCCGTGAAGGGCTAAAGGGGCCCTCCGTGAAGTGAGGCACAGAAAACTCACTTGGCTGGTAAGACCTAATGCTGTCTAGGAATTTACAGAAGGCTTCTGGACAGTATACTGTGGACCCAAAGGATCACCATCAAAAGGTAGTAACAGTTACACAGTAAAGCAGAAGGATGGCTGTACTCCCTATCTACTATCTACTACCAGTTAACAATTAAGAAAGATTTCATAAATAAATTAAGGACATCCTCATCACTTGAAAATTAAAATTGCTGTAATTTGTGTCTAATTAAATAAACCTAAATATCTAAAGCACACACGCACATACACAGAAGTCACTTTATAGTATAGTCACTTTTTTCTTTCCTATTTAATTTTAAGCCTGTATCAAGTAACCAACTTTCACCATTAAGTTTAAATCTTAAAGTATACAGAAACTTACCAGCTAAGTGTGCAATTTTTGATTTTGCTGCTACAATAGCCTTTCTTGTTTTTTCTTCCTTTTCAGTTATCTGCTGTCGGAGCTGCTCCTCCTGTGTGGTTCTATCTTGAAGGTCCTGACGAAGTCGTGAAAGTTCAGATTGAAGCTGCACAGTCTGTTCCTGGAGACTTCTTGCTTCCACCTCTTTTTCAGATAATGCCTTTTAAAGGAAGACAAAGTATTCACTATGTAATTCAACAAAATCAATATAACTGTATGCCCTACAGACTTAAAATGTAAAACTTATTAATTTGCTTATTTAGATTAAATGGAAGTATAAATATAAAATGGTGGTCAAACCAAGCAAGTGAACACTTAAAGATGATTAGGTAGTATTTACATACATAAGTCATTCAAAGTAAAAGGATAAAATATATACCTTTCCATATAAGAGAAAGTATCAGTGTTTAACACATCTTTCTCTTTTCAAAATTCCTTTTTATGACTGAGTAAAATTCCATTGTACTTCTTTAGCTTTTCAACAAGAAAACAATTCCTTCAACACCTTCCACTACTCTTCCGCTCATACCTTCTGCAGATTCTCCACCTGACTCTCGAGTGATTTTGACTTTGTTTCAGCTTGATTAAGGGTTTCTTTGAGCTCCTGCATTTCCTGGACTGAGACATGCTGTTCCTGATGGTCTCCAGAAGACTGAGCTGAGGTCTCCATGACCTAAGATGACAAAGAGTAATAATATACTTGCACATTTATATTCAATAATTCTGCAAATTCATCTAAGAAAATAATCATAAGTATGTAAAGAAATTTATTTTTAAGGGTATTCATAAACAAATCTTCTATGGAACAACTTTAATGTCCAAAAGTAAGCTATTAGTTAAACAGGTTAGGGCTTTCCATACCACTAGGTATTAACCAGCTAATCAAAATGATGATGCGTTATTTGACATAGAATTATTTGGAAAAACAAATCACTCATATGTAAAGGAAAGCATACTAAAGTGCTAACAATGGTTAACTGAGAGGTAAGAATTTTGAAATATTATCTTTATATGTTTTTTCATCTAACGTACTAAATACACAATAAAGTCAATATACAAGTTCTTTACCACTGGGAATTAAAAACAAAATTCAGATCCAAAGTAAAACAAGGATTTAAAAATTCTTTTTGGTAGGTGGTTAACACAGACTACTTATTTAAAACTATAACACAACCTGATCAATTATAAAGAACTAGCATTTTTTGATATACACAATTTCAATCAGCAATGAGTTACAAGAACATAGTTTTGAAAAGGAGCAATATTTGAAATTGGGAAACTGAATTAAAATACCTAGCATTTACTACTATTTCTATATGAATTTATAGTTCATTTTGGGACATACTAAAGAGCAAATCTTAAACCAAATAAAGATATCACATATAAGCTTACCCTTCTTTAGAATCTAAAAACCAATAATTAAAAATTATGAACAAGGTTTTTGTAAGTCATCCAAATATTTATATATATATCCAAATATATATCCATATATCCACCCATATATCCAAATATATATATAAAACTGTGTAAATTGTGTAGATCAAAACTGTGTATATCAAAAAATGATAATATATATATGAAGAATACATAAAAAGAAAACTGCTTCAAAATACCTTATCTTGTTGTGCTTTAAGTTCTTCATATTGAGTCTTGTACCTACGCCCAATTTTCTTGACTTGAGTAATAGTTTTAACTTTTTCTTGAATATCAATTATTTTGGCATCTAAGTCCTTCTGGATGCTTTCCTTTTCAGTTCTTACTTTATTTAAATCTTCCTTTAGACTCTGGATTAAGTTCTGGTTGTTAGTCAAAGATGCATTCGATCTAAGCAAAAAAAATGGGGTAAAGGAGAAAGACTAAATATTTGGAACTTTCCAAATTTTAAAATCCTTTAAGTTACATTTTTATTGTGTTGCTATAGTCTGTTTTTTATTTAGAAAATTCTAAGAAAACCATACACACACTTCAAAAGATAATTCCTTAACTTATGAACCTGTGGTCCTTTAGAAAGATCTGATTTACTTATTATATGTCATACGTGCCCATTTTAGAGATGAGAAAAACTGAGCTACAAGTGGTCAAGTAACATGCACACTTTTACTCTGCATTGGTACACAGAGTTTAATCCACATCTGCCTGATAGCAAAATCTACACGCTTTCCACTCTACTGGGTGCTGAGTAAGTACATTAGGCTTTATAGGCCACATACAGTGTTTGTTACATGCTCCTCTTCCTCCTTTTCTACAACACTTAAAAAATGTAAAAATCATTCTTAGCTTCCAGCTGTACAAAAAAAGACCTGTGGATTATAGTGTGCCAACCCCTGTACTTTTATCATGAACCAAACTTGAAATCAGATGACCTGAATTAAGAACATGGGTTTAACCGCTACTAACCTTATAAGCTTGGGTACCTTTCTGAATCTTAGCTTCCTCATTTTAAAATTAAGTAATATCTCTCCTACTGAAAATGCCAGACTACTGTTATGAAAAAAATAAGAGAATTAATATGACAAAAATTTGTAAGCTATCAAGTATCACATAAATAGGGGCTATGACAGGGACAAAGGACATTGAAGCTTAAAAGAGGTAAACCAGAAAACATTAATTTTAATATTACATTTATCTTTAAAAGGCAATACTTCACTATAAGTTCATTTAAAAACTTTCTTTATTAAAAACTTTCAAAATAGATTCATGAATATATGTTAACCAAAAAAAAAAAGAAAAGAAAAATCTACTTGCAAAAGTCATTTTGACTATTTAAAAAAGTTTGCTTTAGATTCATACCAACTATGTAGTTTTTTAAAAAGTAATAAAATATTGAGAAATAATGCATATATGAAGGCATAAAACTAAATTACTGCTTGCTTGGCTCTATAAAGTAATAAAAGGAAAGCCACATGTAAGGGCTCCAGCACTTTCCATTCTTTCTAAAATCAGGAAGTACCTAGGGGGTCGCATAAAGAATAGAAACAAACTTCTTTAAGATTTCAAGAATTGTATACAACTTAAGGTTTCTTCCACATACCTTGCAATTTCAGCTTTAAGCCTTCCAATTTCTTCAGTCAATTGTTGAATACGCTTAGCATGAACTTCCTTTTCAGAAAGGAGCTTTCGATATTCTTCTGTATCTGGATCTTTCTGTTGACTCACTAGATGCTAGAACAGCAAAAATGTATAATATGGTTTTATAGGTTTTATGAAACTAATGTGCTATAATAAAATATCAGAGTATCTAATTGTGTTTACATTTGCTACTTGCATACATAATGATCAAGCACCAAACTACAAGAAAATAAGATCAAAGCTTTAGTTCCTTTGTTTAGCTAAGATGTTTAGCCAAAATGGAAGGGGAAAATAAAATGTCATTCACTATTATTTTTCATAGCTGCAAAGGAACATTTCAGAACCATTACAATGGAGCCAAAAAAGGGATCTAAAGAATCTACAAGCTTTTAATATTAATATTAAATACCTAATTTCATTAAAGTGACATATACAAGGGAAGAAAATGTCATAATGCATTACAATCTAAACAAAAATATGAAAATAATCCTAAATGTAATTGATTCCATTAACTAGGAAAGAAGGCATCATAATTTAACAGGAATATATCTAGATTCGGGAAGATTATCCTCCTTTCTTGATTTTTCAGATTGCTTGTTTGATTAAAAAAAAAGAATAAATGTGCTCTAAAATTCTATCGTCCTCTTCAGATATGAGTGGTTCCCTAGAGCATTTTCCAGGTGCTAGGTGCTGTGTGAACTGCTTCATTTATTGTTTAATTTTTGTAACATGAAGAGGGGTATTATGTCCTCATTTTCACAAATAAGGAAAATTGGCTCAGAAAGGTTAATGTCCTCATTTTCACAAATCACATAACTAGTATGTGGTAAGGCCAATTCCCAACCTTTTGTTTGAATACAGAGCTAGCATTTCTTTTTTTTTTTTAACATCTTTATTGAAGTATAATTGCTTTACAATAGTGTGTTAGTTTCTGCTTTAAAACAAAGTGAATCAGCTATACATATACATACATCCGCATATCTCCTCCCTCTTGCATCTCCCTCCCACCCTCCCTATCCCACCCCTTTACGTGATCACAAAGCACCGAGCTGATCTCCCTGTGCTATACAGCTGCTTCCCACTAGCTATTGATTTTACATTTAGTAGTGTATATATGTCCATGCCACTCTCTCACATCGTCCCAGCTTACCCTTCCCTCTCCTTGTTTCCTCAAGTCCATTCTCTACGTCTGTGTCTTTATTTCTGTCCTGCCCCTAGGTTCTTCAGAACCATTTATATGTGTTAGCATACAGTATTTGTTTTTCTCTTTCTGACTTACTTCACTCTGTATGACAGACTCTAGGTCCATCCACCTCACTACAAATAACTCAATTTTGTTTCTTTTTATGGCTGAGTAATATTCCATTGTATATATGTGCCACATCTTCTTTATCCATTCATCTGTCGATGGACACTTAGGTTGCTTCCATGTCCCGGCTATTGTAAATAGAGCTGCAATGAACATTGTGGTACATGACTCTTTTTGAATTATGGTTTTCTCAGGGTATATGCCCAGTAGTGGGATTGCTGGGTCATATGGTAGTTCTATTTTTAGTTTCTTAAGGAATCTCCATACTGTTTTCCATAGTGGCTGTATCAATTTACATTCCCACCAACAGTGCAAGAGGGTTCCCTTTTCTCCACACCCTCTCCAGCATTTATTGTTTGTAGATTTTTTGATGATGGCCATTCTGACTGGTGTGAGGTGATACCTCATTGTAGTTTTGATTTGCATTTCTCTAATGATTAGAGATGTTGAGCATCCTTTCATGTCTTTGTTGGCAATCTGTATATCTTCTTTGGAGAAATGTCTATTTAGGTCTTCTGCCCATTTTTGGATTAGGTTGTTACTTTTTGATAATTGAGCTGCATGAGCTGCTTGTGTATTTTGGAGATTAATCCTTTGTCAGTTGCTTCGTTTGCAAATATTTTCTCCCATTTTGAGGGTTGTCTTTTTGTCTTGTTTATGGTTTCCTTTGCTGTGCAAAAGCTTTTAAGTTTCATTAGATCCCATTTGTTTATTTTTGTTTTTATTTCCATTTCTCCAGGAGGTGAGTCAAAAAGGATCTTGCTGTGATTTATCTCATAGAGTGTTCTGCCTATGTTTTCCTCTAAGAGTTTAATAGTGTCTGGCCTTACATTTAGGTCTTTAATCCATTTTGAGTTTATTTTTGTGTATGGTGTTAGGGAGTGTTCTAATTTCATTCCTTTACATGTAACTGTCCAGTTTTCCCAGCACCACTTATTGAAGGGGCCGTCTTTTCTCCATTATATTCTTGCCTCCTTCATCAAAGATAAGGTGACCATACGTGCATGGGTTTATCTCTGGGCTTTCTATCCTGTTCCATTGATCTGTATTTCTCTTTTTGTGCCACTACCATACTGTCTTGATTACTGTAGCTGTGTAGTATAGTCTGAAGTCACAGAGCCTGATTCCTCTAGTTCCGTTTTTCTTTCACAAGATTGCTTTGGCTATTCAGGGTCTTTTGTGTTTCCATACAAATTGTGAAATTTTTTGTTCTAGTTCTGTGAAAAATGCCATTGGTAGTTTGATAGGGATTGCATTGAATCTGTAGATTGCTTTGGGTAGTATAGTCATTTTCACGATGTTGATTCTTCCAGTCTAAGAACATGGTATATCTCTCCATCTGTTTGTAACATCTTTAATTTCTTTCATCAGTGTCTTATAGTTTTCTGCATACAGATCTTTTGTCTCCTTAGGTAGGTTTATTCCTAGGTATTTTAGTCTTTTTGTTGCCGTGGTATATGGGAGTGTTTCCTTAATTTCTGTTTCAGATTTTTCATCATTAGTGTACAGGAATGCAAGAGATTTCTGTGCATTAATTTTGCATCCTGCTACTTTACTAAATTCATTGATTAGAGCTGGCGTTTCTAACCATACTATGCTATATGGTTTTGTCCCTCCTAAAAAGGTAGCAGTCAGTGAACAAGTCTTCTTAAAGTGATTCAGTAAGCTACATGAATCCATTTTTCATGTACCAAAAGCATTTTAGAGATAAAGCAAAAGCCGAAATTTGGAATCCAAGTAAATAAATTAGCTGTTTTTAAAAATATACAAAACGTAACCAAAACTTTAAAAACTGAGTTATAAGTTTAATGCCTGTCACATTATGTACAGGTTACACATTAGACTTTTACTGATAAACACATAATACTTTCCACTAGCTCATAAAACATTTTTATCCCCTTAAATTTTACCCTATTATTTTAAACCAACATGTTTCCGTATTTTGGAATGGGTTTAACTGCACTTACCTGGTTACGTGCTTTCCAACGTTTGACATCTTCTTCTAATAACTTCTTCTCTGCTTGCAACATACCGCTTTTCTCACTCAGCTCAGCATTTGCTTCTTGTAAGGGTAAAATATCTAACTCCAGTTTCCTCACCTGAAAATAGTTCCAGTATTTTTTTTAATACCTGATGTGAGAATTTATTTAAAATACTATGAAAAATAATGTGCCTCTACTCTTCATTAGTAAGTTACAAACCTTGGCTTGCATCTGTTGTAGATCCTGTTCTAGCCTTTCCTTTTCTTCCCTCAGAATCTTATTGGTCTCCATAACTACATTCATTGTTTCGGTTTTCTTCATCAGTTCCTCATGCTGGGCCATTGTTTTTGCAGTTACCTAAAGATTTCAAACATGTATACAGCAACATATAACAATAGATTAAGACCTACCTTTTCTTACCAGTTCTAATCTTTCCTACAAAAGTAAAAAGGATTTAAATGTCAACTTTTAAAACAAATTCTTAGAAGTCTTACATGTTTTTCTGTGATTCATGCTAATTACAGAGTTTAAACAAATACTAGAAATTAAAAGATGAAAGTAAAAAGATACTACAAATCCTGCTGACAAATAGGTTTTACATTAGGTAAGAACATCAATCCAGATCTCTTTCTGTATCTATTCTTTTTCTTGCTACACTGAATTAAATAGTTCTAAAACAATGTTATTTTGATCCTCAGTTTTTTCCCCCTTTTTCAGAAACTTTTTTTTTTTTAAATTTTTTATTTTTTTAATGTTATTCTTGTCTGCTTACATTCTTTTTATTTATGTATGTATGTATGGCTGTGTTGGGTCTTCGTTTCTGTGCGAGGGCTTTCTCTAGTTGTGGCAAGCGGGGGCCACTCTTCATCGCGGTGCGCGGGCCTCTCACCATCGCGGCCTCTCGTTGCCGAGCACAGGCTCCAGACGCGCAGGCTCAGTAATTGTGGCTCACGGGCCGAGGTGCTCCGCGGCATGTGGGATCTTCCCAGACCAGGGTTCGAACCCGCGTCCCCTGCATTGGCAGGCAGATTCTCAACCACTGCGCCACCAGGGAAGCCCCAGAAACTCTTTTTCATTTCACTCAGTTGTTTCATCACTTTGGTTCTGAGCAATTTTACTGAATATTTGTTCATTTGTGAAGAACTTTTCTTCTGTTCTCATTGAGTATAATTATCCATCTTTTGCACACGTTACTTTATTCCTTCACCATTTTTAAATCTGTGGTTCATGACTGCCATGCTACACTGTTCATCTTTGGTAGACATTCTATTATTTTTGATATAATGTATGTTACTTCTTGACTCTCCTCTGACTGTATGTAAGAGTTGGTTGAGCTGGGCATTTTCTAGTATTATTTGCCTTTCTACAGCCCAAAGGAACAGCAAAGAAAGCAGAAGAGACTGAGAGAATATACAATCTTTGTTAGAAACCCCGATTCTGCTCTTTTCTTCCAAGTGTTAACTCCATTGAATTAGAGGGTCTGTTTATTATTTCCATAATGAGATATGTTTGAATTTGGGTTGTTTTCTCAATAGGATATAACTCTGGAATTTTACATTTCTGTCTGAAAATGTAAATCCCATACATCTAATTGTTCAATTATTCACTTTCCCTTGTTTCAATGGTTTCTCTCTAGCAGCCATTCCAACTATCAGTTAAAAGAAGATCAATGATTCAAGGTCTTAATTTCCTTCCTTCCAGATGTGGAGCTATATTACTGCTCTCCTCAGAATGAGGTTATGCAATAGTAAGCCTTTGGGTGGTAGTGTGGACTAAGGAGTTAATAAGCTTATGCTGTGATCACATATTCACTAAGCATCTTTTTTTCTCCTTTGGTCAATTGTTTTGACTACATTTTGCACCTCTGATGAGAAAGGAATATTCTGTAGCAGTTTCAACCTACCTTTTTTTCTAGAATGACTATCAATCTATAATGAAAACTACAGTAATAAATTAAGATAACTGAAATTTATTAAGCACTCACTGTGCACCAGACATGATTCTAAATGCTTCATGTGCACTAACTCAATCCTCACTATTATTATCACCCCAATATTACAGACAAGGAAGTTTAAGAGCAAGGAAGTTAAACAATGTATCCAAGCCACACATCTCATGGTGTGAAGCTAGAATTTGAAACCAGTCAGTCTGGTTACCATTAGTCTCTCACCACTGTATTGTGCCAGTGTTTAATGATGTTTAATGAATTTACGCGTTTAAAAAGAATGCTTATTTCAAACTAAATTTTATGTTATTAGAAACTGAAATGAGCTCATCTCTTGATTTAACAAGTGCTTTCTTAAAGCTTAGGATACATACCTGAACTTTCTCCCTTTCAGCATTTAGACTATCCTGCAGTTCCTGCAGCTCTCTTTCTAAAAGTTCAACCCTTTGCCGATAGCGCAGACTCTCAACCTGAGCCACTTCAAACCTAGTTTCAGCAATTTCTTTTTCTCGTCGTATAAATCTACAAGAATATGTAAGATTTTATTTGAATAGAAAAATGCCAACAACATGACATTTCAAAACTTGGATAATTTTTAAGATGACAAAAATCATTCACTTTAAAAACTATTTTTATACAATGTTTTCATTAAAAAATAATGGGAGATATATTTTATTACAGACAGTGGCTTCTACCTTTAAAATAATCCGAAAGGCATTTAATTTTCTAAAGAGCCCACTCAAGTTCTTACTATTAGATTCAACTTGAACTAATTTATTTAAATTGGCATATGTCTAAATGTCAAAAGTGAGCACTAATTGGGTGATAGTGGGTTTGTTGACTAATAAGAGACAAAATGAGCTTTATACCTAAATATCATATAACTCCCACTTGTCTAATTTATACATTTATAGTGTCACTTCATAATTGTTGTTAACTACAGAAGTAATAAAGCATTAAGAATATATTGGATTTACCTGAGAATTTCTAAAATTTGTTCTGAAGATTTTCCTTCTTCACTGAGAGATACATTCAATGGACCTTGTACACCTTCCTTCATAGAAGCAACGACTTTGTCACTTAATTTTTCAATCTGATCATGAAGTAATCTGTTTTGTTTTTCTAGGTCTTCACAGCGAGACACACTCTTGGAAACTTCATCCTATAAGCCAAGAGTCTATCATAATAGCAGATTTTCCAATGTACATTAAAAAAAAACAAAACTTTCAATTCTCCAAACATTCGATTATGATGTACAATAATACCTTTAACATTCTCTCTCTTTCCTCCCAAGATGCTTTACACTCCAACAACTGTGATTCTGCTTTCTGGGCTGTTTCTTCCAAGTGCTGACGCACTGACATCATTTTGGAAACCTGTTCCTTGGCAGCTTGTAGAGCTTCAACATCAGCAGCGTGTAGCATCAATTCTCTCTCATACTTATTCTGAGCTTCCACAGCTATTTTAGCCTGAAAGGAATTATTTCCCCATCGACACAGATGATTAAAAACCCATAAAGCTAGTCTTTGAAAAGACGCACATTGTATTATTTAAAGTAATAAAAGTGAAGACAATCTCTAAATGTACCAAAATAGGAGAATGATTAAAAATCACACTGTAGTGGGAAGCAGCCGCACAGCACAGGGAGATCAGCTTGGTGCTTTGTGACCACCTAGAGGGGTCGGATAGGGAGGGTGGGAGGGAGGGAGACGTAAGAGGGAAGAGATATGGGGACATATGTATATGTATAACTGATTCACTTTGTTATAAAGCAGAACTAACACACCATTGTAAAGCAATTATACTCCAATAAAGATGTTAAAAAATTAAAAAAAAAATCACACTGTATCTATTTAATGAAATATTAAACATCTGTTCAAAATGAAACTTAAGAAGATGATATAGTAACTCGGAACAGTCTTTATGAAAAAAAGACTAAATATAACTGAGTTACATAAAATACATATATACACACAAAGTGAATGAAGGGAAATGAAAATAATCTATTTGAATACTGAATTATGGATACATTCTTTGATTCTAATTTCCAATGTTATGCTGTTTGGCAATAAGCCAAAGACAATTCATTTTTGTCTAATTTACCTTCAATTTGAAGCACTTTCCCCTGTATTCCATTTTTAAAGTAATCCTGATATATATGCATGTTATATATATAAGCACTATGTAACCAATAAACAATAGTAACCCAATGAATAGCTATTAATATACCACCAAACATAAAAATGAGAATGTTTCCAATATCCTTATATGTCTTTCTTTCCCATTCTACCATTTCAATAATCCCCATTTTCCTGAATTGTTTTACCATTTCTTGTTCATAAAAAATTATAAAAAGCAGTATCACATATATGTGTGTGCATGTTGTATGTATACTTAAATAATGTGGTTTTGTACTTTTAAAGCTTATAAACAGTGGTGTATAGAAATCTGTGTAAGCTCAGTAATGCATTAAAAAGGTATTAAAATTGTTTTGTTGAGAAAAGTATCTCTATCTTGTCTGTAGTACAGCTTTACAACCAGAATTAGTGAAGGACTATAATAGTGAAAGAATGTTTTCAAGTGAAAGCAAGTACACATTTAATCTCCTACTCCTATTTTTCTAAATTTTTCCCATTTATCAGCATTGTTTTGTTAATGGATATTGCTCTACAGGTATCTCCTACTTGTTGAAAGTTTGCTTTATGCCACTTTGCTTTTATGAAAAACCTACATTAGCATCTGTTTTTGCTAACCAAAAGAAATCCAAAGAGCATTTTTGCTTTTACAAAAAAGGAGAAAAGTGAAAACAGTGTTCAGAGTTTGTTTTGCAGGAGCCATGATAGAGGCTGTGCACACCCCGAATAGCAAGAGAGGCACCGCCAAGCTCCCTCCCTGAGAACTACACTCAGCATCTCAACATTAAGCTGTCATAGCTTTGAACTGTGTCTGTGAGCATCTGTGCTTTATCTCAATTTATTTTGTGCTTCCATTAGCAAGATGTGTCCTAAGATAATTGTTTCTTCACTTTATGCCATTTCAGTTTACACACGGCTTCAAAGGAACTTTCTACTTTTGGACAGCAGAGGAAACCTGTGTTTACTTTTAGCCTTCATCTATACTTTTCAACTGATGTTATTCCAAGTTCCACAAGAGTGGAAATAACCTGCATTTTTTTAAGATTCACCAATCCCCAAAATGCATTAATATACTCCAGGAACTCTTCCCTAAGATCAAAGCTCACTTCTCAATAACTGGCTCTAAGAGTGACACTTACTTGTTCCTGACAGTCCCGTCTGGCTTGCTGTTCATTAGTCAAAGCAGTGCTTGCTCTCTGAAGAGCTTCTTGTACTTCACTCTGAACACTACTGAGTGTTTTCTTTAACTCAGATAACTAAATCAGAAGAACAAGATTAAAACCAGAGTTAATTGCAAACTTACTTTAAAAATACTGAAGATAGATTTTTCAAAATACAAGTAGCCCAAAGACTTCTTACTAAATTTAAAATAGTCATAACCTGATATAATCTACTGGACAAATTTTGCAGGTCTATGTTGACCCCATATTACTATGTGCAAAAGTCAATTTTTAGGCAGAGGCTTCTAAAAAGCAGCACTGATACCTAGTACCATAAAGTAGCCTTAAATATCCAAAAGGAAACATGTACAGATGTACAGAGTAGAGTAAAACATAAAACTAAAATTGTTGGGTATGTGTTCATTCAATATCTGTTGAGATGAACTGAATAGTAACTAATGAGCTGGTTAAAAGAATTTAAATTCTTACCATAGAAAAAGTGATTGATACGGTAATAACTTAATTTACCTGTTGTTCCATGCTCTCTATGGCTTTTCTCTTGTCATCCTGAAGTTCCTGTTTTTCCTTCTCTACTTCCATTAACTTCTTTTCCAGCTGTGTCTGAAACTCAGCGGACTCTTTTAAGCGAACTTCAATATTCTTATGTACTTCTTCTGTCACCTTCACCATCAACCAAACAGTAGGATACAAAGAATATACACATTTAAAATTATACAGTTACTTTCCCCAAATCTAAACTGAATTTTAAAAATACTAAAATTAATGTTTGCCTCGTATTTTTAAAAAAAATCCATCAAATTCTGATTAAAGAGTTCAAAAACATCACTTAAAACTATGCATAATTTACCTCTCTACCTGTTTACTGGTCATTTTTCTCTTTTGAAGTGAAATTTCCAATTTTCATTTTCCCCTCAATCTTCATATCCACTTGCCAAATCTGTCCATTCTACCACTGAAAGGGGTTTTCCTCCCTACATATTTTGATTTCCATGATGCCAGCCACGAAAGGATCTTTTAAAACTGTGGCCCTAGTCTATTGCTATAGCCTCCAAAACAAACTTCGTACCCTCCAATCTATTACGTTAATCTTTCTAATTAAAGCAAATTCTGGTTATGACATGTTGGGAAAAAATCAATGCCTCAGTAATCTTACAACATATAATTTAGTATGACTTGAAAACCTTTCACATTTGGCTCTTGACTACGTTTATAATTATATTCCTCACTATTTCACTTCATAAACGCAATACACTAACTAGCCTTTTTATCTTGGCTGATGGTGCCTTCTACGTGGAATAACTTCCTACCTTTAACTCTCCAAATGATGCTTTCTTTCAAGGCTGGACACAAATGCCTTCTCTCCTGTGAAGTTATGCATACTCAAAAGACAAATAATCTCACCTACCTCCCACTCACACCAACATCTCATCTATACCTTTTCTACAGCAATACACTTTCCATGTTTCACAAATTTTGTGTGATCTTTTTGTTTGTTTTATTTGGCTTATTAGACTCAAGCACTCTTAAGAGGTAAGTGCAATGATGTCAGTCGAATCCATACTTTTACACAGTGCCTTACACATAGCAACAACCTAACTTAAAAAAAAAAGTTAATAAGTGCATGCAAACCGATTTCAAAATTGTATATACCTGTTTTTCCTTGTTGAGGGACTCTTCCAAACTGGTAACCATTGCACGATACTGTTCCACATTATTAGTGCTTGTTTTGAGTCTTTCCTTCAATTCATTCACCTGCTCTTCTGCCTGCCTTAGCTGACTCAGAAGGTCATCCACATCTTCTTTGTTGCTAGGCTGACCTAAAAGATTTAACAGCTTTCTTAAAATTATCATTTTAAAAGATATTAGAGATGACTGTTATCAATCCTGACTGTGAAGTTAGGATTAAGGCTGAAATAAGTAATTAACTATCTAGAAAGTATATTTCAACCCATACTGAATACCAAAATAAAAACAGGTTACTGTCAGTATGTTAGTTCTTCAAAAGAACTCTGCTGTTACAAATATTTAAAAAAAAAAAGATACTTAAAAAGAGAATACAAAATATTTCCACTAAACTGAGACAGCTACTTGCAGAAATTACCATTCTTAAGTTATTTAAATGTTGTTTATTCCAAAACACTACACCTTAATCATTTAGCGCAATTTTCATTCTAAAATTCATGGAAAAGGAAGAAATTGCAGATTAGAAAGAATGTTTTCATATCATATGATAACAAGAAAGAAGTATTGGATAATTATATATATACTATATATATCACATATACACATATATACTTATGTTTTAAATTTCTCTTCTATTAAAAAATAAAACCACGTAGAAAGATTATCTGGACACGATGGCTTTGCATTTGAAATAATGTATTGACAAAGAGAAGCAAAACCTAATGAGACAAATTTTTTACCTGCGGCTATCAATGACCAAAGATTAGAAATATTGCTCTAAAAGAGACCAAGCCAATCAATTATTTCTGTAAGTGAGCCATGTCATTACAAATGCAACAAGTAACCTCATCTTGAAAGGGAGAGTTAAAAATTCAAATATTAACCCTCCACAAGAGAAACATTCTTAAAGTATCAGTAAAATGGTTTCAATAATTGGAAAACTAAGAGCATATCTTGGTCAGCTGCCGTATGTACAACTATTCTGAATCTTCCAAGTTTGCAAATTTATTAATTTAAGTGGAAAACTGAGCTTTACTATATGAACAGTAAAGGTTTTTTGTTTTTAAATCTTTTGCTAGTATCCACAAAGAATAGGCTATTTATCTACAGGATATGTTATAAACCTAAAGAGGTACTTTTTATCACCCTACTTAATTATTTACCTTTACCAGTTCTCTGTGAGGACTGAGAAGCAAGCTGGACTTCCACATTACTGAGGTGCTGTTTCAATGTAGCAATTTCCTTTTGAGCATTTTTTAACAGTTCTTTTGTGTTAAGATGAAGATTAGTCTCAGTATCCAGCTGTCTCTTTGTATCTAAAAGTTGAACCTATAAGAAAAAACACATTAACCCTACAAACACTTACCTTTAAGTTCTTAAGTAACTAGAGGTTCAAGTTATCTTTTTACAGAACTTTAAAACTCTGGCTAAAACAGGGTAACAGAGATGAGATTTACCTCCCCATCTGAAACAACCAAAATCAAAAAAACAAACACCAACCAAAAAACCCCAGACAAAACACATTAAAACAACTGTGATACCTGAGTCCGGAAACAAAAGAGGTGAACCCTACAATTTCCCAGCTTATTGATTTAAGAGTGTCCAGGCTAAGGCATAGGGAAAGGGAAATGAGGCCCACAGGATTCCTGAATTGAGAACATAGAACTGAGAGTAGAAGGCGGCTAGTTTGAATTCATAAGACAGACTATCAGAGAGAAGAGAGCTGCACAGAGTACTGTGATTTGCACAGGATCCCTCTTGAATATTCAGCAAAACTGTGATCAGTGCATGCCTATGAAATTACCCTAGACAGGGTAAAGAATCACCCAAAGAGACTGGAATGAAGACTCTCTGGTGCTCAGAGACAGATATTAGGAATAAATAATGCCTGTTTCCAGCAGCCTGACTGAAAAAGCTCTTAATTCACTGGACACTGGGACTAGTAGTCAGGAAGATACTGCCTTGGTAGCAGTGAATAATTAGTTCTAAACTGAGCACTGCTTTGGGCCTGCCTAATAAATTGTAAAAAATATATTCAATAGAATCAAACTATTTTCAATGAACTTTACTGCATTCCAGAACAAAGCTCAAGATTTATAGAAATACAGAAATATCCAGCACCCAATAGGATAAAACCCAATCAAAAATTACTAAGCATACAAAAAGGCAAGAAAAACTTAAAAGTCTGTTAAGAGATCTCTTCAAAACTATGCTTCAACATGAGATGACAATTTATCTACACACCAGCTTAATTTTTAAACATAAACATTCTATAGAAATTCAGAACACAGACTCACATCTAGATTTCTAGTAAGTGTATGCCTTAGTTCCACCTCATTTTCCAACTTCTTCTTTAGATGGGATATCTCATGTTCCAGTTTTTCTATCTGGCTACTAAGCCTTTGTTTGGTTTCTGTTTCAGATCGTTCCAATATTCCCTAAGGTAAAAAAAGATTTTGGTTATACTTAAGAAAAAAGTAAACCCCCCCACCAAAAAAAAAAAAAACCAAAGGCAATAGAAAATTATGGGAATACAACTCATTTCTACATGAAGAGGTTAAGATCTAAAACATTTACCAAGAAGGTATTTCGACATTTTCCATACTAAAACATCTATTTAATAGGGAAAATAAAAACCATATTACCAATGGCCATTCAGATTTCTTGAAGTTTTAAAGAATATAAACCAAAGATTTAATCTTGTAAACAATTAAACTGTACAGGACTCTATAAATATAGACCTGAGGATTAAAACTGCCAATTGCATGGCTTCAGTCAGTTCTCTTTAAATGTTTTATTTAGAATACTGACGTCTTAATAAATTTCAAATTCAATGATCATAATGCATGACGAAAATGACGTGAATTTTCTCATTAAGAAACCTGAGAAAATACAATGTCAAAATTGTTCAAATTTAACTTAATTTTTCTACATGTCCTTTTTTATTTGGTTACCTGAATTGTCTGCAGATTAGTTAGCAGCAAGTTTTGCCCTCTTTGTTCAGCCAACAAAGATTCTCTTTGCTGAGAAAGACGAACTTCTGAAAGTTTAAGCATTTCCTTTTCCTTTTTCAAATTTTCTGCTCTTACCTTGAGGCAAATACAAGTTAAAGAAAAAATGTTGAAAAACAATGTGTCAAATGTAATAACACAGTTATAAAATTAAAATGATTCTTCATTACTACATATTTCTTAATGTTAGAAACTAACAGTAGAGACTACATCTCTTCACTATATAAGGAAATACAACTCTTAGTTTCACGTATTGAAATATGAAGCAAATATTGGAAATACGAATGGATCAAAGGAAAAAAATCTTGCAATTACCACAAACACTTACACTATCTTTGCTCTAACAAATCAGACTTTAAAACAAACAATAAAAAAATCTAAAATGCCAGAGCGTAAGAGGCAAAACTGAAAAATTGTGCTATAGTCATACCTGCATACTATTAAATTATGCAAGTTTTGGAATCTAAGCTTGGTTTCTAAGTATCTGTTTGAAAGTGCTGACTGATCTATTTAAACTTTTTTTCCCCATAAAGAGTACACTCTGAGTTTCAGGGGATATAGGAGGGTTCGCTGAAAATCAATATCCTCAAATATTCATATTTTCAGGATGAGTCAAAAACTATCAATCATAAAGCTTACTCCATCAGTTTGGAAAAGTGCTGCTGTCTAGTCTCCACAAAGGAGTGGGTACAAGACAAAAATGAAAGAATATAGCCAACAGAATTAGAAAAGCTAGGTTTTAAGTCCCAACCAACCCATCTCTCATGATGGTCCCAAAACAGGCAAACTACTTAGCTTCTGAGTCTGTTTCTCGATAGGCCAAATGGGGGACAACCGTACCTAGTTCATAAGTAATGATTAAAATGCTGTGAGAGACAACTTTATAAAAAGTAAAACATTGTACGAAAATTTATCTTCAAAGAATTTAGAATTTAGTTGACAGTACTGTCAATTTCTGATTGACATTTATATTCATCATTCATTTCATCAATTATATTTCATTCATTGAAATTCAGAAATTCAATGCTACTGAAATTTTTATATTGTCCTTTATTAGAAATAAGAATGGATAAAATATTCACCCACTGCCTTTGTTGTAACTAGAGCAACAGTGACTTACAAATTTATTTTGAAATGGAAAATCTGTAAGACAATCTTAGTCCAGACAAACAAACTTCTTTCCCTCTCCAGTTTTATTAGAAACAATCACCCAACTGATCTGATGGACAAGTGGATGCCTGGAAACTATTTGATAAGGCCATGTAATTCACAAACCTCAATTATCTACATTACACCAACCAGTAAAAGCAAAGTAATAATTAAAAAACAAGTGTCAAATGCAACTTATAACGCAAGTGAGATGCCGGAAATTGGTCTCACTTCTGCAACAGCTAGCTTTTCATTAGCTCCTCTCAAATCTTGTGTCATTGTGTTGATGATCTGTTCCTGCTTTTGAGTTGCTGCAGTGAGTTTCTGATTTCTCTCATGCAGGGATGTTATTTCTCGACGATATCCTTCAACATTATCTTGTAGCATTTCATAACTTATATGAAAAAAAAAAAATTCCATAAGCAACTGAAGTACTATATCCTAGCTTAGTTCCTTGATTTTCACAAGAACTTAATTTTACATGATTAATAATATGAAAACAGCAGCTTGTGTAATAATGTAAAAATCTTCATTCTTTTTTCTAAATTCCACATTTAGCAGTCAAATTCAAATTCTAATTAAGCACAGTATTTCATGCTGAATTAATTTTTTAATCTTACTCATTTACAAGTATTTTAATCATATTCAAAATAATGCCATATAATGTTGATACACGAGACACCCACCACAATACAGTATGCAATTTAAGATATTCACTCATGGTTAGTGATGGATTTTTGCCAATCCTTTTTTTTCTCTCTAAAATTCTTCATGTTATTTTCTTATGTGCTTGAAAGCTTAGAAAATGGCTGGCTAGAGCTATCAACATAGGAAAAAAAAAGGTGCTTTTACTGGGATATCAAACTGTTGGAATGTACAGAGACAACTGCTTGTCACATACTTACAAAAACAGTTTGACCATGTACTATACAAAGAAATAAGTTTTTTCCTAACTTGATAAATTAACAAGTATTCAATGGCTCTGATAATAACTATGGAATGAAATTTACCATTATTCCTTTGTAAGTGACCAAGAAAGTGAATTTTCCCAAATTAACTCTCTAGAGCCTGCTTCTCTTCTACCTAGACTAGAAAAGGCTGAATGAAATTTGCTCACAGTTCTCTTATCCTCCTTACTTAAAGTAATTAAGTCCTATGGAAACAGTATCTTCTTTAATCTCAGGAAGGAAAAATAGCAACATTCCTTACATGAACTTCAACTTAACTAAATAACTACCTGGACTCCTTAGCAATATCCAGGATAATCATTAACCAAAAATAAAAAATGAACCCCTGTACATCTCATCCTGGGAATCCACCAAAAAAAGTAACACTATCGCAAATTAACACTTGAATTTGATTCAACTGAAAACTAAGTATACCGTTTAGACTTAATTTTTGAAAAGAAAATTTACCGTTTAGAAGCAAAATCTAGCTGGGTAGAAATTTTGGTATTTTGTGATCGCAAATCTGTGACTTGCTCCTGAAGTTTCTCAAGCTGCTCATTCTGCATTTTTTCATTATCTGCCTTTTCTTTTCTGTAGTTCTCAAAAATTTCCTGCAACTAAATATTGGAGAAATTATTAGAAGATGATAGTCCATGTTCTCAAAAAACCTGACCCAAGATAAAGCTGTAAAGGTGGGGTCTTTACCTGTTTAAGGGCAGCCTTGGCTTCTATAGCCTCTGCTGACTCAATTACAGGTACTGGAGTAGGAGTGGAAACAGCCTGTGATGTACTTGAACGTTTTGGAGTTGACATAAGAGAACTATCATCTAAGCTTGAAGCTTCAGAAATGTAAAAAGAATGATGTAACATTTCTTCACAAAATACGTCATTACCAAAAATCAACAGGTCGACTCATTTAAATGAAATCATAAGATTACAGAAATTATGAAACAAAGAACCTACTAAACAACTTATTAAAGTTATTTATGACTTCTAGTTAAATAAAGGTAATTTTTGCAGATTAAATGTTAAACCATAACCAGAATAAACACTGTAATTCATTGCCTCTCAGATGCATATTTTTCAACAATTATCAGCATTTTTCTTACCTAAAATAATGTATTTTAGAATTGATGATGTGTTATGATCACTCATATGTGGTAGTCAAATTTGAAGTTATCACTATTAAAGTAGATACTAGTTATATTGCAAAATCCATTCCCTAATATACATTTCAGAAATATTTCCCAAAAATACTTGGAAATTTTTAAGATAACGCATAAGAACCTGCCTTGTAAAGGAATGGTAACTCCTGTTGTCTGTGACAACAAAATACGGTACATATCACGCTGACGAACTATGGAATCGACAAGCTGCATTTGATGTCGCCGTGATTCACGGAGTTGTTCCACTTCAACGAGGGCGCTCTCAAGTTTGAGGTGAATCTCAGTTATTCTGCAGGAAAAGAAATCAGTCTATTTCACAGGACTGAGATTGAGAGGCACTTATAATTTCTATTGCAAATTGACTAAGCATTTAATCGCCTATCGTTAAGCACAGTATTTTCATCTCTCTTATCCTTTCTTTCTTCTGCTATTTTAAGAATCACTTTTAAAACCCCCACCATATAGGACACAGACACTCACCAACGTCATCTGAAAAATTTGTTTGCAAAAATTAAACCAATTCCACTGAGTCCAAACTCCAGTCTTCTTGCTTTCATAGCCATTCTTCCTCCTCTAGTTCCAAAACCATTTTTTCAAAAAAAATTCTTTACTGTAATTCCTTAAATATCTTCTCCATGAAGCCTGGCCTGTTCCCTAAAATCTAGGCTGGGTCTCATACCCTATGCTCCCATGGATAGGTTTATCTATTACAGCACTAATCACACTGAACTAAAATTATCTATTTATTGATCTTATTATCTATCTTATCTATTATCAGTCTCATCCACAAACTGAGGTCCCTGAGAGTAGAATTTTTTTTTTTTGGTATTGTTGCTCAGTTGTTTTTTTTTTTCTCCTAAATCACTATATTCCCAATATCCAGCACTGTTAGGGGCACATAAAAGGTTTCAATAAATGTTTGCTGAATAAACCAAAGTAGTCTATTGCTTACTTGGATGAAGTTGCTTCTTGTTCTTCTCTTTCTCTGGTTTCCCCAAGTTCCCGAAGGGCCACTAAGAGACGTTGATTTTGCTGTTGAAGCTCTTCAATGTTTCTGTAAGATACTAGGTGCTGTGATATTACTTCAGATGAACTACTTATATCAGCAGAGCTTACTTCCTCATCACGGATTACATGGTTACCCCTCGCTTCTTCAAGTTCCATCAGAAGCACTCTAATCTAAAAAAGGGTTTTAATATGTTATCAAATAGTATTGGCTTTGATTCTGGAAATGTTTAGAAGAAAAGTAAAAATTTTCAAATGACAATGTTACTTTATCAACACTGTCAACTTAGTATTAAATTATCTTGAAAAACAAAACATCAAGCTTATCATTTTAGATATTAAGGCCTAAATAAAGAAAATCGAAAAAATTTATTTTTCATTTCTATGGACATACATAATGAAAACTACTATTTTTTAAAAAACAGATTCCAAAAGCATGGTTCCATTTTTCTAAAACAACGACCAAATAAAACACACAGAAATATATACCCATTTTGTGTGTGTGTGTGTGTGTGTGTGTGTGTGTGTGTGTATGCTTGCACTTGCATGCTTATGTATGTATTATGTGGTGGGGCAGAAGAGGAGCATGGAAAATAGATGTTAATTTCATTCATGTGAAATTTTGATCTATGTTTGTGTGTATGTGTGTATACCCACACAAAAATTAGGGTAAAATATATGAACAAAACAGACCTACATTTCCAAACCTGTTCAGTTAAAAAAAAAAAAGTGGTAGGGTAATGCATTTATAGATGCACATACAAAATGCATGATTTTATTTTAGTAAAAACAAAGAATGTTTATATATGTTTACATAAGCTCCTGTGTATCTGTACGTGTAAGAAGGCGTGAAAGAATAACACCATTCTTTTTTTTTTTTTTTTTTTTTTTAAAGGATTTTCTTATTTATTTATTTATTTATTTATTTATTTATTTTTGGCTGTGTTGGGTCTTCGGTTCGTGCGAGGGCTTTCTCCAGTTGCGGCAAGCGGGGGCCACTCTTCATCGCGGTGCGGGGACCGCTCTTCATCGCGGTGCGCGGGCCTTTCTCTATCGCGGCCCCTCCCGTCACGGGGCACAGGCTCCAGACGCGCAGGCTCAGCAATTGTGGCTCACGGGCCCAGCTGCTCCGTGGCATGTGGGATCTTCCCAGACCAGGGCTCGAACCCGTGTCCCCTGCATTAGCAGGCAGATTCTCAACCACTGCGCCACCAGGGAAGCCCATAACACCATTCTGTTAACACTGGGACTTGGGCAGGGGGAAGAAAACTTTTATTTATCTTTGAGTTACACTTCATTTATTACAACCAGTACCTTCGATTTGAAAATTTATCAAACACGTAAAGAAAAGAAAAGGGGGAGCAGCTACGGGAAAACAATGACTAGGCTGCAATCCTGCTAGAGTGGTTTTCTTAGTTGATGAGAATTTCATATGTGCTAGTTCTATCTCACATACCTGCAAACAGATTCAAACACTACTAGGCAGTCAGTTCAGGGAAAAAATATAGGAAAAGAAACAAAAAATTCTTACCTGTTGTGAAAGATCTTTTATTTGTACTTCCATTCTTTGATTGTCTCTTTCAAGCACAGATGAATGTTTATTGGCTTTATCTGTGTCCTCCTGCAATCGCTGAATCTCCTTTAAAATGAAAAGTCAAATGAAGATTCTGTATTTCCTTCTAAGATCTATATAAATAGCAGTTACACAAACAACAAAAATATACAGTGCTCAAATACCACAGTAATCAACTTATATATAAAAAATATTCTATATAATGTACTAGCCTCTAAAGAGAAATTTCTTAAAAATATGAATACATGTATTTCTTAATATCTCAAATATTGCTCATTATAACGTTCATCACTGTATGATAACGATGAGGAATTCCCAAGTTAACTGTGAACTACAATGTTACAGCCACAGCAAATTCATAGTGTATTATCAAATGATATCAGAGAAATACTCTCAAAAAGCTTCGTTACTAAGACAAAAACAAAAGGACTGCATTACAACGATAATCATTATTATACTATCTGGAAATAAATGTTAAAAGTAAGAAATGTTGGGTAAGATGCATAAAAGACTTGGTTCTATAAAAAATGCATCAGGAATTAATTCTAAAGAAGCAGCAGCCAATGTCACAAGGCTGTTAAAAAAAGGAAAGAAATTACAGCATATTGCAGTGCTCTGTAAAGTTTAGCATCACAATATCATTAGGGATTTAGGGGCACAGTTTTTTTTTTTTTTTTTTTTTAATGAATTTGTTTATTTTTTTTGGCTGTGTTGGGTCTTCGTTTCTGTGCGAGAGCCTTCTCTAGTTGTGGCGAGCGGGGGCCACTCTTCATCGCGGTGCGCGGGCCTCTCACTATCGCGGCCTCTCTTGTTGCGGAGCACAGGCTCCAGACGCGCAGGCTCAGTAGTTGTGGCTCACGGGCCTAGCTGCTCCGCGGCATGTGGGATCTTCCCAGACCAGGGCTCGAACCCGTGTCCCCTGCATTGGCAGGCAGATTCTCAACCACTGTGCCACCAGGGAAGCCCCAGGGGCACAGTTTTAAGGAGCTTGATGTAAGCACAAAATATCTTTGAAATCTTATGTTTTATCTCAAATTCATACAAACTTTGCTTCTTTTTTTTTTTTTTTTTAGAAATTCACGTTCTTTTTTTTTTTTTTTTTTTTAATTTATTTATGACTGTGTTGAGTCTTCGTTTCTGTGCGAGGGCTTTCTCTAGTTGCGGCAAGTGGGGACCACTCTTCATCGCGGTGCGCGGGCCTCTCACCATCGCGGCCTCTCTTGTTGCGGAGCACAGGCTCCAGACGCGTAGGCTCAGTAATTGTGGCTCACGGGCCCAGTCGCTCTGCTGCATGTGGGATCCTCCCAGACCAGGGCTCGAACCCGTGTCCCCTGCACTGGCAGGCAGACTCCCAACCACTGCGCCACCAGGGAAGCCCCAAACTTTGCTTCTTAATGTATTGTTTTCACTTAATAATGTTTTACACACTATTCCAGTGAAAGATGGCTCATATTTTTCCTGGTGTTTAAAGTACCTCTGAGCACAGTGCCTCAGGGAACATGGATAAACCAATTTCAGTTGACAAAATGAAGCAGGCAAATATTCATGAAAGATGGTAACAACACAAATCTACTGAGTTCAAACTGGGATAAATTAAGATGCCAAGGAAGGAAGTAATTTGGTTATAAAACTCTAAGAATCTAACAAATAAGCACCACAGAATCTAGACTGGACATAATGTATGTTATGGACAGAAGATTCAACTATGAAAAACATACAGAAATTATCTTTAAAGTCTTTGGCAGTTATGAAAAAAGTCTGTATTTATTACTGTACCTGTACGTTAGTGATGAATTAACAAATAGGTTTTTCCCACAATGAACAGCTGCTATTATCTGATTTTTAAGCCCCTCTACTTCACTACCTGATTCAGACAATAAGCTCCAGGCAAAATGCTCACTCTCAACAGTGAGAAAGTCAAGTAGATCCAAAGGACCTCTTTTTAAACCACATCAAAGGGGCAGGGGTGCGTCTAAAACCCAATATCCTGTCAAGGCAAGACTGCTAGACATCATTTGATGCAGGAGAAAGAGACCATTAGACACAATACACCCTGATTTAAACTGATATCTAAATTGTAATAACAACAGCAATAAAAGTTTAAGTTGAATTAAGGATACAATTTATTTATACAATATATTTATACTCTCCAAAAAAAAAAGGAAAAAGAAATTTATCAGTTTAGCTACAAGTTGATTTAACTGATTTTCCCCAATAAAACTTGCTTAATAAATCTTGAAGATTTCTCAGTAATAATAGTTGTATCCGAAAAACAACATTATCAACATATAAATACTCTTTTTAAACCATTATCTATTAAAAAGGACTCTTAAGAGGTAAAGAATATTTACAAGCTTCCTTGGTACTTCTAATACGCAAAGGAACAGTAACAAAATAATGTATATAAAGATTTGCCAAACTGTGAAACGATATTTAAAAAAAGGAATTCTTTTCAATGGTAAGTCAAACAATATCATTTCTAGACAGAATATCAGAATTGCCTGACAAAAAATGACTATTGCTAAATTTAGAAAGGTTCTATTAACAAAGAGAGATTGTTATTTTAATCTGAAGAGTAGCCCAGGGACATCTGGCTATTTATCATCCACTAGAGAACCCTACAGAAATCATCCCAAATGTCTTAAAAAATGCTAAAGGTTTTCAGTGTTAGCTGAATAAAGATAAAACATTTTGCAATTACAGATGTTTAATAATGTAATGACAAGTTTTAAAATATATAATTCCCTATCACTGAAAAAGTGGTTAGCCTTTTAACTTAAATTCTTTAATTCTAAGAAAGAACTACCCTATCTAGTAAATGATTTCTCATATGTATTTTTTCTACAATTAAAGTTTAGGAATGGAACCAACCTTCATAGCTTGTTCAAGCTTAACAGATAAACTTGCCACAGCTTTCTGTGCACGTTCATACTCCTCACGTTGGCGTTTCAAAATTGGTGCTTTGGCTTCAACTTCTTTCACTATTTCATCTAGATACTTATTAATTCTTTTGTTCTCTAGTTTCTCCAAAAGCAGCTGATCCTGAGTTTCCACATAAGCATTATACAGCTGAAAGAAGAAGAGGGGTCATTTCAAATCTAAGCATAACAGATATATACAGTCTGTCTAGCTTCTTTATAAACATTCATTAGCAATTACACAAGATGGAAATGTTTACTGTATGTTACACAGAACCAGGAACCAAGAAAGCCTTTCCTGGGGACTTCCCTGGTGGCACAGTGGTTAGGACTCCACACTCCCAATACAGGGGGCCCAGATTCGATCCCTGGTCAGGGGACCAAGAGTTTGCATGCCACAACTAAGGAGCCCATGAGGCACAACTAAAAACAAACAAACAAACAAACAAAAAAAGTAAGAAAGCCTTTCCTAAAATGATCCGTTAATCTAGGCAACTTTAAGAATAATTTTTCTGGGGCATAAGTGTCAGAGAGATGTGAACACCTTTGCTGAAGGAAAATAACAAGATTTAATACCATTTTTACCTCAGTTAGCTTCATGCCAGGTTTCACTATCTTAGCTACGGCTGCTGCAGTAGGAGACATGGCTGCAAGCTCTTCTTCAGACAAGATGGCCCCTGTGCCAACACACAGAAATCGAGTATATTTTTGTAAAATTTCAAAGTAAAGCCACTAATATTTCTTACAAGTAAAAGTGATACCTACTGTACATTACATATAAGTTCCTATGAAGACTATAAAATATGACAAGTAGTCATGTAACACAATTCTAAAAATCATGCAGTAATTATAGTTAAAACTAATTCTGGAAATTGACACACAATTATGTGTGATCAAATGGTACTTACACCTGACAGTACAATAAAGATACAGATAAAAGGGCTTCCCTGGTGGCGCAGTGGTTGAGAATCTGCCTGCTAATGCAGGGGACACGGGTTCGAGCCCTGGTCTGGGAAGATCCCACATGCCGCGGAGCAGCTGGGCCCGTGAGCCACGGCTACTGAGCTTGCGCGTCTGGAGCCTGTGCCCCGCAACGGGAGGGGCCGCGATAGTGAAAGGCCCGCGCACTGCGATGAAGAGCGGTCCCCGCACCGCAATGAAGAGTGGCCCCCGCTTGCCGCAACTGGAGAAAGCCCTCGCACGAACCGAAGACCCAACACAGCCAAAAATAAAATAAATAAATAAATAAAGTAGCTTAAAAAAAAAAAAAAAAAAGATACAGATAAAGTAATGCTGAACTAAAAATAAATAAATTGTAATGCTATAACTTAATGAGTTTCCTACATCACAACATGACAAACACTATTAGTGAAGTTAAGTGAGGACTATGTAGGGAAGTTCTAGTATTTCAAACCTTTAATAAGCATCTATTAATCCATACCTTTACGTTTTGTGGCAGAAAGCAGGTCATTTGCATTCTCTAATTCCTTCTCTAATTTCCCTATTTTCTCAAGCATTTCTTTTTCCATTTGATCTTTAGATTCCTCTACTTCTAGAAGATGATCTTGTATTGCTTTATTGGCTAAAAACATTTTTAGAGACAGAATAATCAAGCACATAATTAAAATCTTTGAGTTACAGAATGTAACAGAATAGTCAGCAGACAATATTAAATTCTACAGAGGCTGTGGTTGACAGTTATTACCCACTGGAAGCTCTTGATGTACGTATAATTCCTGAGGTGTCCTGGCCTAGTGAATCTATTTCTCCTTTTGATGTCCCTTTTATAAGAGGGGAAAATAGGGGAACTCAAATTATAAAAAAGTGGCCCTAAGTGTCTCTTTGGTTTTAATCTGATCTTAGATGTCTAGAACATAGGAAATGCCTGGAAAAGATCATACATAAATAACTTACATTAAAAAAAAGCAGGAATATATGAAATCATAGACTTTAAAATACATTATAACTTAAAAAGGCTTATTTATGGATTAAGCGAGTACCGAAACTATAAACCTATATGTATTTATCAAAGGAAATGCTTCAAAAATGGAAGAAAAATTTCCTATTACAAATCAGAATATATAAGGTTATCAAATGAAAGAAACAGAAATATATTAGCTACTTATATTTTCAAATATTTGCTGAAAATAGAATTTAAAATTTCTTGACCTAAGGATCTTTCTTCTACATCCAATTTTGTCCCTAATAAGGTATCTGACCTCTAAATCCAAAAATCTACAGAAGGGTAAAGAAAACAGTACCTTCTCTCTAAATACAAAATAATCTTCCCATAATTGGAAAGTCTTACCTTCTCCAGCTTCCTTCAAAAGTTTGTGTAATTCATCCACTGCTCGGGTCAGTTCATTGCTCTTTGCCTCTGAATCATCAGCAGCACTCTGAAATTTAATCTTAAAAAAGTTACCCAACATCCAATAATGCAACATTAGGACACTACAACATATGGTATGGTACCTACCTTGTAAAGGTTAGAGAGTTTTATGTGAGCATTTAATTCATTGTGGAATTTCTCTTCCATACTGGCCTGCTGTTCCTTGGCCTGAGGGGGAAAAAAAAAAGCCAACACTAAAAACCCAATTACAACAGTCTGATTTGAACTGAATTTAGAATGCTTATCAAATGCCAAGATAAAAAATTCAGTTTTGAAAGTAAAGAGATGAAGATTAAAGCACTAAAATTAACATCAGTTGTCATTATAGAGATAAGTTATCTTAAGGATAAAATGTTAATGATATTTTTATCTTAAAGTAGAATATTTAAATGTCATTAAAATTAACCATACTCATTTTTAGACAGTACCTTGGATATAGTATGTAACTGATTCTAGCAATTTTAGCCTAGTTACATCATATGAAAGTGCCCTGGCCATTTTGTGGTGCCAGGAATGGTTCAAAACATGAAATCATTTTATAAATCAATAGCTTCCTAACTGTTATAATATTTTTGTAAAAGAGACATTTTAAACTGGTCAACTACACCTCTTTCAGTTTCGTCAACAGATCCTCTACATGCTTTTGAAGATTCTCATTTGATGTTTTCAAGCCATTCATCTGTTCTTCCATTCTAGAAACCTAGAAACAAAAAAGTAGAGTTGGGTGGGGGGAAGGATGTTGTATTAACTGAAATTAATTTGGTATAACGTTTAGCTGCCAAGTACCAGGCCTGAGTGAGCCAGAGCCCCCTAATCAGCTGCTACTTTAACCCTGTCCTGTCTGGGTGGGGAACAGACGCCCTCAGGCGACCTACATGCAGAGGCGGGTCCAAATCCAAAGCTGAACCCCAGGAGCTGTGCGAACAAAGAAGAGAAAGGGAAATTTCTCCCAGCAGCCTCAGGAGCAGCAGATTAAATCTCCACAGTCAACTTGATGTACCCTGTATCTGTGGAATACCTGAATAGACAATGAATCATCCCAAAATTGAGGCAGTGGACTTTGGGAGTAATTGTAGACTTGGGGTTTGATTTCTGCATCTAATTTGTTTCTGGTTTTATGTTTATCTTAGTTTAGTATTTAGAGCTTATTATCATTGGTAGATTTGTTTACTGATTTGGTTGCTCTCTCCCTTTTTTTTTAAAAAAAAATATGTGTATTTTTTCCCTTTTTCTCTTTTTGTGAGTGTGTGTGTATGCTTCTTTTGTGATTCTGTTTGTATAGCTTTGCATTTACCAGTTATCCTAGGGTTCTGTCTATTTTCTTTCTTTTTTTTTTGTATAGTTTTTAGCACTTGTTATCATTGGTGGAATTGTTTATTGGTTTTGTTGCTCTCTTCTTTCTTTATTTTTTTATTTTTAATATTTTTTTATTATTTATTTTAATAACTTTACTTAATTTAATTAATTAATTAAAATTTCTTTCTTTCTTCCTTTCTTTTTTTTCTCCCTTTTCTTCTGAGCTGTGTGGATGATAGGGTCTTGGTGCTCCGGCCGGGTGTCAGGCGTGAGCCTCTGAGGTGGGAGAACCGAGTTCAGGACGTTGGTCCACCAGAGACCTCCCAGCCCCACGTAATATCAAACGGTGAAAGCTCTCCCAGAGATCCATCTCAATGCTAAGACCCAGCTCCACTCAACAACCAGCAAGCTCCAGTGCTGGACACCCCATGCCAAACAACTAGTAAGAGAGAAACACAACCCCATCCATTAGCAGAGAGGCTGCCTAAAATCATAATAAGCTCACAGACACCCCAAAACATACCACCAGACACGGTCCTGCCCACCAGAAAGACAAGATCCAGCCTCATCCACCAGAACACAGACACCAGTCCACTCCACCAGGAAGCCCACACAACCTACAGAACCAACATTACACACTAGGGGCAGACACCAAAAACAACAGGAATTACAAACCTGCAGCCTGCGAAAAGGATACCACAAACACAGTAAGTTAAGCAAAATGAGGACACAGAAAACACAGGGTAGATGAAGGAGCAAGGTAAAAACCCACCAGACCAAACAAATGAAGAGGAAATAGGCAGTCTACCTGAAAACGAATTCAGAGTAATGATAGTAAAGATGATCCAAAATCTTCAAAATAGAATGGAGAAAATACAAGAAATGTTTCACAAGGACCAAGAAGAACTAAAGAGAAAACAATAATGAACAACACAATAAATGAAATTTAAAATTCTCTGTAAGGAATCAATAGCAGAATAACTGAGGCAAAAGTATGGATAAGTGACCTGGAAGATAAAATAGTGGAAATAACTACCACAGAGCAGAAAAAAGAAAAAAGAATGAAAAGAATTGAGGACAGTCTCAGAGACGTATGGGACAACATTAAATGCACCAACATTCAAATTATAGGGGTCCCAGAAGAAGAGATAAAGAAAGGGACTGAGAAAATATTTAAAGAGATGATAGTTGAAAACTGCCCTAACATGGGAAAGGAAATATTGAATAAACTCCAGGAAGCACAGAGAGTCCCATACAGGATAAATCCAAAGAGAACCATGCCAAAACACATACTAATCAAACTATCAAAAACTAAATACAAAGAAAAAATATAAAAAGCAGCAAGAGAAAAGCAACAAATAACATACAAGGGAATCCCCATAAGGTTAACAACTGATTTCTCAGCAGAAACTCTGCAAACCAAAGGGTGTGGCAGAACCTATTTAAAGTGATGAAAGGGAAAAACCTACAACCAAGATTACCCTACCCAGCAAGGATCTCATTCAGATTCAGGGGAGAAATTAAAACCTTTACAGACAAGCAAAAGCTAAGAGAATTCAGCACCACCAAACCAGCTTTACAACAAATGCTAAAGGAACTTCTATAGGCAGGAAACACAAAAGAAGGAAAAGACCTACAATAAAAAACCCAAAACAATTAAGAAAATGGTAACAGGAACATACATATTGATAATTACCTTAAATGTAAATGGATTAAATGCTCCTACCAAAAGACCCAGACTGGCTGAATGAATACAGAAACAAGACCCATATATATGCTGTCTACAAGAGACCCACTTCAGACCTAGGGACACATTTAGACTGAAAGTGAGGGGATGGAAAAAGATATTCCATGCAAATGGAAATCAAAAGAAAGCTGGAGTAACAATTCTCATATCAGACAAAATAAACTTTAAAATAAAGCCTATTATAAGAGACATCGAAGGGCACTACATAATGATCAAGGGATCAACCCAAGAAGAAGATATAACAATTGTAAATATTTATGCACCCAACATAGGAACACCTACATACATAAGGCAAATACTAACAGCCATAAAAGGGGAAACTGACAGTAACATAATCATAGTAGGGGACGTTAACACCCTACTTTCACCAATGGACAGATCATCCAAAATGAAAATAAATAAGGAAATACAAGCTTTAAATGATACATTAAACATGATAGACTTAATTGATATTTATAGGACAGTCCATCCAAAAACAACAGAATACTTTCTTCTCAAGTGCTCATGGAACATTCTCCAGGATAGATCATATATTGGGTCACAAATCAAGCCTTGGTAAATTTAAGAAAACTGAAATCATATCAAGTATCTTTTCCGACCACACGCTATGAGACTAGGTATCAATTATAGAAAAAAATCTGTTAAAAATACAAAAACATGGAGGCTAAACAATACACTGCTAAATAACCAAGAGATCACTGAAGAAATGAAAGAGGAAATCAAAAAATACCTAGAAACAAATGACAATGAAAACATGACAACCCAAAACCTATGGCATGCGGCAAAAGCAGTTGTAAGAGGGACGTTTATAGCAATACAATCCTACCTCAAGAAACAAGAAACACATCAAATAAACAACCTAACCTTACAACTAAAGCAATTAGAGAAAGAAGAACAAAACAATGCCAAAGTTAGCAGAAGGAAAGAAATCATAAAGATCAAATTAGAAATAAATGAAAAAGAAATGAAAAAAACGATAGCAAAGATTAATAAAACTAAAAGCTGGTTCTTTGAGAAGATAAAGAAAATTGACAAACCATTAGCCAGACTCATCAAGATAAAAAGCGAGAAAACTCAAATCAATAGAATTAGAAATGAAAAAGGAGAAGTAACAACTGACACTGCAGAAATACAATGGATCATGAGAGATTACTACAAGCAACTATATGCCAATAAAATGGACAATCTGGAAGAAATGGAAAATTCTTAGAAAAGCACAACCTTCTGAGCCTGAACCAGGAAGAAAGAGAAAATATAAACGGACCAATCACAAGCACTGAAATTGAAACTGTGATTAAAAATCTTCCAGCAAACAAAAGCCCAGGACCAGACGGCTTCACAGGTGAATTCTATCAAACATTTAGAGAAGAGCTAACACCTATCCTTCTCAAACTCTTCCAAAATATAGCAGTGGGACGAACACTACCAAACTTATTCTAGGAGGCCATCATCACCCTGATGTCAAAGATGTCACAAAAAAAGAAAACTACAGGCCAACATCACTGATGAACATAGATGTAAAAATCCTCAACAAAATACTAGCAAACAGAATGCAACAGCACATTAAAAGGATCATATGGGCTTCCCTGGTGGTGCAGCGGTTGAGAATCTGCCTGCCAATGGAGGGGACATGGGCTCGAGCCCTGGTCTGGGAAGATCCCACATGCCGCAGAGTGGCTAGGCCCGTGAGCCACAACTACTGAGCCTGTGCGTCTGGAGCCTGTGCTCCGCAACAAGAGAGGCCACGATAGTGAAAGGCCCGCGCAACGCGATGAAGAGTGGCCCCCGCCTGCTGCAACTGGAGAAAGCCCTAGCAAAGAAACGAAGACCCAACACAGCCAAAAATAAATAAATAAATAAATAAATAAATAAGCTCATTTAAAAAAAAAAAAAAGGATCATATACCATGATCAAGTCGGGTTTATCCCAGGAATGCAAGGATTCTTCAATATAAGTAAATCAATTGATATGATACACCATATTAACAAACGGAAGGAGAAAAAACATATGATCATCTCACTAGATGCAGAAAAAGCTTTCAACAAAATTAACACCCATTTATGATAAAAACCCTCCAAAAAGCAGGCACAGAGGGAACTTACCTCAATAAAATAATGGCCATATATGACAAACCCACAGCCAACATCATCCTCAATGGTGAAAAACTGAAACCATTTCCAGTAAGATCAGGACCAAGCAAGGTTGCCCACTCTCACCACTATTATTCAACATAGTTTTGGAAGTTTTAGCCACAGCAATCAGAGAAGAAAAAGAAATAAAAGGAATCCAAATCGGAAAAGAAGAAGTAAAGCTGTCATTGTTTGCAGATGACATGATACTATACATAGAGAATCCTAAAGATGCTATCAGAAAACTACTAGAGCTAATCAATGAATTTGGTAAAGTTGCAGAATACAAAATTACTGCACAGAAATCTCTTGCATTCCTATACACTAATGATGAAAAATCTGAAAGAGAAATTAAGGAAACATTCCCATTTACCACTGCAACAAAAACAATAAAATACCTAGGAATAAACCTACCTAAGGAGACAAAAGACCTGTATGTAGAAAACTATAAGACACCGATGAAAGAAATTAAAGATGATACAAACAGATGGAGAGATATACCATGTTCTTGGACTGGAAGAATCAACATTGTGAAAATGACAATACTACCCAAAGCAATCTACAGATTCAATGTAATCCCTATCAAACTACCAATGGCATTTTTCACAAAACTAGAACAAAAAATTTCACAATTTGTATGGAAACACAAAAGACCCTGAATAGCCAAAGCAATCTTGTGAAAGAAAAACGGAACTAGAGGAATCAGGCTCTGTGTCTTCAGACTATACTACAAAGCTACAGTAATCAAGACAGTATGGTAGTGGCACAAAAAGAGAAATACAGATCAATGGAACAGGATAGAAAGCCCAGAGATAAACCCATGCACGTATGGTCACCTTATCTTTGATGAAGGAGGCAAGAATATAATGGAGAAAAGACGGCCCCTTCAATAAGTGGTGCTGGGAAAACTGGACAGTTACATGTAAAGGAATGAAATTAGAACACTCCCTAACACCATACACAAAAATAAACTCAAAATGGATTAAAGACCTAAATGTAAGGCCAGACACTATTAAACTCTTAAGAGGAAAACATAGGCAGAACACTCTATGAGATAAATCACAGCAAGATCCTTTTTGACCTACCTCCTAGAGAAATGGAAATAAAAACAAAAATAAACAAATGGGACCTAATGAAACTTAAAAACTTTGTACAGCAAAGGAAACCATACACAAGACGAAAAGACAACCCTCAAAATGGGAGAAAATATCTGCAGACAAAGAAATGGACAAATGATTAATCTCCAAAATATACAAGCAGCTCATGCAGCTCAATACTAAAAAAACAAACAACCCAATCCAAAAATAGGCAGATGACCTAAATAGACATTTCTCCAAAGAAGATATACAGATTGCCAACAAACACATGAAAGGATGCTCAACATCTTTAATCATTAGAGAAATGCAGATCAAAACTACAATGAGTTATCACCTCACACCGGTCAGAATGGCCATCATCAAAAAATCCACAAACAATAAATGCTGGAGAGGGTGTGGAGAAAAGGGAACCCTCTTGCACTGTTGGTGGGAATGTAAACTGATACAGCCAGTATGGAGAACAGTATGGAGGTTCCTGAAAAAACTAAAAATAGAACTAACATACGACCCTGCAATCCCACTACTGGGCATATAACCTGAGAAAACCATAATTCAAAAACAGTCATGTACTACAATGTTCATTGCAGCTCTATTTACAGTAGCCAGAACATGGAAGCAACCTAAGTGTCCATCGACAGATGAATGGATAAAGAAGATGTGGCACATATATACAATGGACTATTACTCAGCCATATAAAGAAATGAAATTGAGTTATTTGTAGTGAGGTGGATGGACCTAGAGTCAGTCATACAGAGTGAAGCAAGTGAGAAAGAGAAAAGCAAATACCGTATGCTAACACATATATATGGAATCTAAAAAAAAAAAAAAAAAAAAAAGAAAATATGGTTCTGAAGAACCTAGGGGCAGGACAGGAATAAAGATGCAGACGTAGAGAATGGACTTGAGGATACGGGGAGGGGGAAGGATAAGCTGGGACGAAGTGAGAGAGTGGCATGGACATATATACACTACCAAATGTAAAATAGATAGCTAGTGGGAAGCAGGCGCATAACACAGGGAGATCAGCTCGGTGCTTTGTGACCACCTAGAGGGATGGAATAGGGAGGGTGGGAGGGAGACGCAAGAGGGAGGAGATATGGGGATATGTGTATAAGTATAGCTGATTCACTTTGTTATACAGCAGAAACTAACACACCATTATAAAGCAATTATACTCCAATAAAGATGTTAAAAATAAATAAATAAAGTTTAGCTGCCAAGTAAAAGCAAAATAATCCCCCACACCCAAAAAAGCATTTTACATAAAATATGAATGTTTAAGAAAATGAAAAATAATAGCTCACAGAACAACATGTTTAGATTTAGCTCAGAGAAACTCACCACCACTTCTTAAACATGTATCTTAGGAAAGACACACCATAAGACAGTAGATAGTATGAAAATTCATCCAAGGATATGTAAGTTCTTTATTTAAATGCAAGTCAGAAAGAGAAAACAAATATCGTATATTAACGCATACATGTGGAATCTAGAAAAATGGTACAGATGAACCTATTTGTAGGGCAGGAATAAAGACGCAGACATAGAGAACGGATGTGTGGACACAGCGGGGGTGGGGGAAGGGGAGGGTGGATGAACTGGGAGATTAGGTTTGACATAAATACACTACCATGTGTAAAAAAGACAGCTAGTGGGAACCTGCTGTATAGCTCAGGGAGCTTGGCTCAGTGCTCTGTGATGACCTAGATGGGTGGGATGGGGGGTGGGAGGGAGGTCCAAGAGGAAGGGGATATAGGTATACATATAGCTGATTCACTTCATTGTACAGTAGAAACACAGCATTGTAAATCAATTATAATCCGATTAAAGAAATGTAATTGGTTAATTTCTTAGGCCAAATGTTCATGAGTTATGTCCTCCACATTGACCCCTAATCTTACAATATATTTAGTTTGGTACTCCACTGAATAAATTTGTATAAGCTGGCACACAAATGTAAATTATAAGTAACATAAAGATACAATTTTACTAAGTTACCTCCTCTTTTTTGTTTTCAAGATTACATTTAAGCTCGAGAATTTCATTTCCTTTATCTCTGCCGAGAGCCAGAAGTTCATCAGTTTTGGTCTTCAACTCTGTATTCAGCCAAGTATTCTGATTATGTAACAACTCTTTTTCTTGCTCCAAGCGTTTTTCTCGATACTAAGGAAATCCAAGAAAAAAAGGTTTACAGTTAAATATAATATACGGTTATTCAAAAGCTTTTGTGTGTAGCTAAGGTACACAAGCAGAACTTTTACAACAGAAATAAGTATTTGCATGGACTCTTAACAGAAAAGAGAATCAGGTAAGAACAATATGAAACAAACATCATATAAGCAAAACAGTTCAGTTAAAACTGTCTTAAAACTTAATTCCCTGATATTAAAAAAATGTAGCTTTTAATTCCTTTATAGATAACTTGCTTATATTTAACATTTAATTTAGGTGAGTTTTAATCAAAAGTTGTATTTTGTGCATTAGAAATTGTTTGTTTCTCACCTTAACAGAAACCTCAGAAGCTTGAAGTTCATCCAATTTTAACTGAAGCTCACCCTTTGTTGCATTGCTTTCTTTAAGTTTTTCATTTAGACGTTTAACATCCTCTAGAAGGGTCAGAAGAGAATGTGAAAATGACTAATGAATGGTCAGAGGAACCAAACATCAAAAATGCATCTCTAGGAATACAAATATTTATATAAGTAGTTCTCAACTCTTCTATTTTAACTTGTTTCTGCCACACTTAATCACAAATTTAAACAAATAGATGATGAAGCCAAATTCACGCATCCAACCAAACATGTAAATTATACTGGCTATCTTATTTTAAATGCAGTATCTAAAGCTAAATATACAACATTAAGATTAATTTTCCTCATATTAACCAAAGGTCTATTAAAATTTCACAAATTAGTCATTTATTAAGTTAAAAAGCAATGATACACATCAAAACCTTACATTCAAAACAGCAGGAATATACATGCTTAATTTTTTTTGTATTCCTTACATGAAGGTTTTTATGAAAAAATTTAATTTTACCTACCCATTAGCTGATCAAAATCATCAACAAATACTTTGAATTAATTTTTCTGAGAATAGAATAGTTACTAATTGACTATTATTGTACAGTAACATAAGTATTTGAAAATTCTTCCTTCAGTAGAAATAAAAATTCTGAAAAATCTTATAAAAAGGAACCAAAGGGAACTGGATACCATTAAACTGCTTAAGAGTCACATTCACTTGAATACATCAACTGTATTACATATTATATTCTATGTCTAAATATCTTATATTCTTGCTTCCTAATTCTTTCAGCCTGTGCTTTTAAATATGGGCTCTCCTTTTAGGTTCTTATATTGAGTGCTTGTGGACAGCTTACACCAGCAAGGGTGTCTGTATAAAACGAAGGAGTTCAAGCCTCTACAACTGAACATCTGAACAGTTTCCAATTTGATACTATAAATAATACTGTAGTACATAAACCTTGGTCCAAATTCTTTCAGATGTTTTTCATTTGTGTACTTGTCTATAGACACCTCTTTAAGTGCTCAGAATGATCTAGAGATAAATGAGTAGGAGAAACAACAGGATATTACTCTGAACTCTATTCTGAGCTATGACAAACACCAGCTAATAGAAATGGACTGGGGATTAAATCTTAGCACTGTTAGAAGAGAAAGAGTGAAGTTAGAGACTAAGGTCCTTGTTCATACCTGTTAAATATTCAAGTTCTTGAGACAGTCTCTCATTGGTTCTAATTAAGTCTCTTTTCTCAGCTTCTAATTCTTCCTTTGTCCTTGTAAACTGGCTCTGTCATATAAAGGAGTAAGCATAAAACATTTAAGAAAATCAAGTTGATCAAATATATAGAAATGAACATGGAATTGGCACCTTAGTTAACATTAGCAGTGGTTTAAAAATGGTTGGTTTTCTTACTTATGGCTTATACATCAAAATGTTTAAAAACTACCCATAATCTCAACACTTCTGTTCATATTTTGGGTTTTTTTTTTTTTAATTTTATTTATTTATTTATTTATTTATGGCTGTGTTGGATCTTCGTTTCTGTGCAAGGGCTTTCTCCAGTTGCGGCAAGCGGGGGCCACTCTTCATTGCGGTACGCGGGCCTCTCACTATTGCAGCCTCTCCTGTTGCGGAGCACAGGCTCCAGACGCGCAGGCTCAGTAATTGTGGCTCACGGGCCTAGTTGGTCCGCGGCATGTGGGATCTTCCCAGACCAGGGCTCGAACCCGTGTCCCCTGCACTGGCAGGCAGATTCCCAACCACTGCGCCACCAGGGAAGCCCCCATATTTTGGGTTTTTAAAAATTATTCTTCCTAGACTCACAAAAAAATTTCCCATGTCACTTTTTAATCACTTGCAAGTGTCATATAATTATATAATTACTTCAACAAGCCTTTATAAGAAACTTAACTTACTTCTAATTTTTGCTGTTATAAAATAAAACTTTAATGAATATCACTGCATCTTGGTTCAAATTATTTCTCAAGAAAGATCCCCAGAAACAGAATTATTTAAAACTCTTAGTATATTTTGTCAAATTGCTTTGCAGCAAGACAACGGCAATTTATAGGCTTTTCTTTAAGTCATAATTGCCAATCTCAAGCCACTTATGCCAGAAGTGAAGATTATGCTTAAAAAAAAAAAAAAAGGAGAAAAAAAAAATCAGTGTTAACATGGGGAGGTGAAAAATAATTACCTTGTTGCATTATCTGCATTTTTCTGATTACAAGTGATGTAGAATAATATTTCATATTGCTATTGACTATTTGTACAGCTTCCTGTCTGGTTTAAAAACCTTTGCCCATTTCCCCCTTTGAATAATTTTTCTTATAATTTGAAAAGCAGTCATGTATTAAGAATATATATAGTCATATTTTTATTGAGAAAATACTTTCTATGATTTATTTGCTTTTTAATTCTTTTTATGTAGAAAATTTTAAATTTCTATTGGATCAAGTCTATCACTCTTTCCCACTATAAGTGTCTTCCATATATCAAATATCTTTTAACCTCAAATCAAACACAAATTTTTAAAAAGCAATGGCAAGAGTCTAAAGGTCTATCTGATCAAAGAATCACTGGGTATGACCACTTTATTAAACAAACTGGCCCGCAATTCTTGTAATCATATTCAATCTGTTATTCTTAATCACTACTCTAAGGAAATGATTACCAATGAGGATTCACACATATCCCCAACTGTACCACAATACTGGAAATAATGCCTAGGCAATAGTAAGCATTAAATAGATAATTTCTAAAAGAATGGAAGGAAGATAGGTAGGTCAGTGGGTGAGTGGGTGGATAGACAGACAGATGGACCTATGAATATCTACCCTACTTACAGATTTATGGCACTTTACTTATAATGCAAAAGAAAATTTTTTAAAATCATGACTTAAGAGCTACACAGCTAAAAGCAAGTGTTTTTTTATATCAAGAACTTACCTATTCTAATAAGTAAAAGGAATATCCAATCAATCATTAAAACATAAAATCCTATTAAGGAATTTATGTATATACATTTTTGTTAGTAGCTTCTCCTAACTGAACATATTTCATCTTCCCACTGACTAAATAACCAATAAGCACAATCAGAATAGAAAACTTCCTCAAGTATCAGGTTTACAAGTAGCTTTATTCACAGGAATAACTTTTACCTGAATGGCAATATTGCGATCCTGAGCCACTTCAAGTTCTTTGTTTTTCTCAGTTAGCGCCTTCAGTTGACTGTCTGGATAAAAGGAATTTTATGAACACACGTACATAAGCTTAAAACTTGCGATGACAGTTTGCATTCAACGGCCACCCATACACATTTTGAAATTAAGAAACTGAGTTTCGGGCTTCCCTGGTGGCGCAGTGGTTGAGAATCTGCCTGCCAATGCAGGGGACACGGGTTCGAGCCCTGGTCTGGGAAGATCCCACATGCCGCGGAGCGACTAAGCCCGTGAGCCACAATTGCTGAGCCTGCGCGTCTGGAGCCTGTGCCCCACAACGGGAGAGGCCACGATAGTGAGAGGCCCGCGCACCGCGATGAAGAGTGGTCCCCACTTGCCGCAACTAGAGAAAGCCCTCGCACAGAAACGAAGACCCAGCACAGCCATAAATAAATAAATAAATAAATAAATAAAATTAAAAAAAAAAAAAAAAAAAAAGAAACTGAGTTTCAGAAAGGTTGAGCTGCACAACACTGTGTTCCAAATTCGTGAGTACCACCCAAATTTACTGTATTTCTAGTACAAATTTTTAAATATGCTATCCTGTCTTCAAAATCATATTTGTGATCATTTTAGCCAACATTTTTAGGAAAAAGTATATGCAATTACCAATTTCCTTATTTTTCAATGACATCTTCTAAGTCAATCATAAAAAAGTGAATTAATTGTATTTGCAAATTTAAAAATTAAGTGAAAAAAGACAAAATCAAGAGAATAAATAATAACATTTAAACTACATGAAATGTATGCAGAGTAAATCACAATAATGGATAACTGTAATTCAGCTGGTTTACCACGTTAAAAAGAGCTATGCTTGATACTGAATTTTCAGTCCCACAATCTCCACTCATAATGGGCTATCTCCCCTATAGTTTCTCTTCTAAACATATTCCAATAATTAGGAAGAGTATACTTTCTGAAACTTTCTTCCACTGAAACACGTCTATGCTATGTGCTGGTAATTTAATGAACAAATACATTATTATTACTTCCAAGTTAAACAATTCGTTTATTAAAAGAAAAACAAAAAACCTGCTAAATTTGTCCAAATTTTCTATGTCGTTTTAATGTTATTTACTGCTTCCAAACTAAAAAAACATAAAAATATAAACTGTACACCCCAGGAAGCCATGTCTATCTAGGTTTATCCCCATCTTCTCCTCCCTCTCCCTTTTCCAGATCTCATAAAAGAAGCTGGGATCACAGTCATTTTCTTGAAATTTTTTAGCACTATTGCTCTACAAACCTTTTCTTTTAATGCCAAGACAAAACTATGTACAGGTGATAAATCAGATGTAGCTACTCAAGTATTCATACCCTCATTACACATGTATATATACCATCATACGTATACGTCACGTTTTAAAAATGAGATGTGCCAAAATTAGTTGAAAAGGGTTTCGACTCAAACACACAGCCGATGGGCATGGACTTGGTTAAGAAAGAAGACTAATGTTTCAGCCATTCTCTTGATTATTAGCTTCTTGCATTCCCAATGAAATTAAAATCCAGCTATACCTAATAACAAATATTATGTCCCTACTCTATAAAGATCTTCCTGACATTCACTTTTTTCTCTGTAAACAAGGCACATAAAAACACATCATCCTCCCAAGAAATGTCAGGACCTTTAAGATCGTGTGTACTTTCTAGGACTTAATGATGTAAGAAAATTAATTAAGAAGAAAAATAGCTGTTCATCTTTCAATGGAATTAGGCCTTAAAGAGAAAATTACATCCTGAGGTTCATTAAGTAGTTATAAATATCATAACAAGAGTTAAAACATGAATATAATAATGGAACTAATAGACTTTAATTTTTCAACAACATAAAAATATTTAAGTCACTCTCTTTACTTTTTCAGTTGGATAATGCTTTAGCCTTTTCAAAATGCTTTCATATATACCTCATTTGACCTGTACAGCTGTTTAAGTAGATAGACAAGTGGTTCTAGCCATTTTATAAACAATAATCACTGTTATGATTTACATATGACCTAAGAGTTGTTTTTTTTTTTAAACTTTTTTTTTCCCAATTATTAATTTATTTATTTATGGCTGTGTTGGGTCTTCGTTTCTGTGCGAGGGCTTTCTCTAGTTGTGGCAAGCGGGGGCCACTCTTCATCGCAGCACGCAGGCCTCTCGCTATCACGGCCTCTCTTGTTGCGGAGCACAGGCTCCAGACGTGCAGGCTCAGTAATTGTGGCTCACGGGCCTAGTTGCTCCGTGGCATGTGGGATCCTCCCAGACCAGGGCTCGAACCCGTGTCCCCTGCATTGGCAGGCAGATTCTCAACCACTGCGCCACCAGGGAAGCCCGACATAAGAGTTTTTAATAGCAGTCAGAATTAGAACCCATGCCTCCTGACCATTAAGCCCTGTCCTCTTTCAAAGTCTTTACCACTGATTGAAAAAAAATCACACTGAAAGAAAAAAACATAATATTACCAGAAATGAAAACAAGGACAATCACTATTTTCATATATAGTAAATAAATGTTTCCAAAGCATACAAGGGAGTATCTGAAGATCTCAATACTCCAATATTAGAAAGATATAATTAAATACTTACTGAGTTTCTCCAGCTCAAGCCGCAAGCTTTGGCACTCTCGGGTTTCATTCACAAGTCTCTCCTGACTGTGGGACAGCCTCTTCTCTATCTCAAAGTACTGTTGTTCTACAGATGATCAGAGGAAAAAAAAAAAAAAATCAAACATACATGTACACACTGTCAATACTGCTACTTATTTTTGATAACCTTGATTTTAAAATTTAAGACATAGTATTGGAACCCACACTGCAAATAAGAGAGAATTTGAGTAAAGATAAATAGATCAAGTACAGAAAAGGACTTTAATCCAACATTTCCAACCGACATATGTAAAATGACAAAAGAAAATAAGGCCTGAGAGGGTTTTAACAAATTATTTTTCTGCCTATTCCACAAGATTATGAGATTCTTCAAGGCAGGCAACATGTCTCATTTATCATAGTATTTTCCCCACACATTAGTAGACTTCTTAGCATAAAGCAGACCAAAAAAATATATTTATTAAATGGAGAAAAAATTATTTAGGTTAAAAACTGCTTTGCTTTAAAAAGGTTTGTCTTAAGATAGCCAAAATAATGCCTGAACATATAAAATTACTAAATTTATGTAAAAATAAACATGTTAACTTTCCAAGGGAAGCGACCGATAGTGTACTGTTCAGCAAATAGAAGACGCTCAATATTTATTGTGTAAATTAACACATAGAATGCAGTGCACTATATTCAGTGTTGGGATTCAGAGAATTAATTTTCAACATCAATTCTGCTTGGTAACTTTATTTTTTTTAAATGAAAACTTTTTCAGAATTTTCAATCCACTTAGCAAAAACCAGTTACCAATCCCGCACCGCCTCCCCACCAAAAAAAACCTGGTAAACCAAGACACACAACCTGGTAAACCAAGACACACAACAGACGGTTTTTATTTTACTAATGGTAATTACTATGCTCTTAATCTTTCTTCAATGATATTCAAGTCACCATTGTGAGGAACTTTCTTATTCGAGGGTCTACTACTACAGGTATTTATAAGGTCTTAATATATTTTCTATCAAACTCCAACTTTTAGAAAGAAGTCGGATACATTAAACATTTACTGCACGTGCACTGTGTTTCCAGCGCGGTCTTATGCACCTACTCGTTTTTGTGAACACAAAACGCACCAGAGCGAGACAGACTCAGAACAAGTGCAGAAAGTTATCATTAAAGACATAGGCCTTTGAAGGCAGATGACTAGAAAACAGAGCAGAAATTACTATCATTTAACGTGCAACATACAGACAGGGTACTCTAGGCTTAGAAGAGTTAGGAGTCGCAGACCCCTAGCCCGGTGTAAACAGACCCAAATCTTCACAATTTCTGTTTGCCGGACGTTAGGCGTACCTAAATGAGACCACCCTAATTACAAAGAAAACAGGAACTCAATGTGGATTCACATTTTAAAAACAAACAATCTCCTTCGTATCAAACTGTGAAGGAAGCAGTTACGAGAAGGCCTATGGTGCCCACGGAGCCGGAGAAGCGATGCTAGCAGTGAAGCCGTGGACGGGGCGAGCTTGCAAGGGGAGACCAGCCATCGCTGGGGTCGCGCCCAGAAACAAGGGCGGGAAGAGCGTCGCACTTACCGCTCTCCACCTTAAATTTCTCGTGCCGCCCCTTGAGGCCATCGATCTCGGACTGCTGGTCAGCAAGGAACTTCTCAAGTTTGTTCTGGACCGACTTAGGCAGCTTGTTCAGTTCTGTGCGCTCCAGGACTTGCTGCAACACCGCCGCCATGTCGATCGGGCCGGGGACCGCGGCGGCGGCGGCGGCAGCGGCCGACGGAGCAGAAACGGAGAAGAAAGGCGAAGACCAAGAGGACCCAGAAGCGTGGGCTGCTGCCTCCGCCACCTCGCTCGGTGGCTCGCGCGCGCCCGCCCGACGGAGACTCCCACGGCGGGACCCTGGGAAATCGAGTCCCGCGTTAACCGCTGCACCGGACGCGCCGCAGCACCCGCGTCCGCAGTGCGCGCGCAGCCACCGGAAGCTGTGCACCCTGGGAATACGAGTTCAGAGGCAGCCTCTGACCCCTGTCGTGCACTCCGCTTTCCGGCCCCCTTTTCCACCCGCTTCTAGCCGCCTAGGCTTCTGGGAAACGTAGTTTTTCCCAATCCCTTCCGTGAGCCCAATTCCGCACCACCAAGCCCGCTTCCTCCTTTCTCCCCGCCCCCCGGCTCTCCTTGCCTGTCGCGCGACCACTTATCCGCGAGGTGGCGCCACATAATACCCGTTAACCTACGTTCCTCCCTGAAGAGGAGGGCGACCTTACCGTCATAGCTCCGGGATGCCATGGGTCGTCCTCTTTGGCGGCTTTTAGACACTGGGCCGCTAGAGGGCATCGGTCCCAGCAGGGCCGGCCGGCAGACGCCGGGCTACCGCCACGCTCTTAATGGCGCCCGGAAGGGGGCGGGGTGGCGACCGCAGTCGCTTTGGCTGAGGCGCTGCGTTGAAAGCAGGGGGCCAGAGTGCGTCATCAATCTGAGCCACCTGACTCCAGAGACCCCGGGTATGGAGTAGGAAGTGAGGTGCGGGAAGTTCGTCGCTTTCTGATGAATTCATTGACTGTGGAATTGGGACCGGAGACGAATCTGGTCCCTGGAGGCTGGTACTTGCACTCTAAACACCTTTCTCAGGTGGTCTGACAGTTCGACAGAGTTGTCTGCCACGCGTGCACAGTCTGAGTACAGGTGAGTCAGCCTGAGGGTGGAATCCGTGTGTGTGTGTGTGTGTGTGTGTGTGTGATGTGTGTGCACTCGGGCACAGAGAACTGCCTTTTCAAGGAGGACAGAAAGGGATAGAGTGTAGGAAACATATGGACGGTCACTCCTGTACGACACACTCAAGTCCAGTTGTGAGACTTATCTTACTTAGATTTTTTGGTTTTTTGGTGGCGGAGTTGGTAGCAGTGATTTAATAGGAATTTAAGGAGCTCGGTTTATTTTCCAGGAAGAGGATTTTAAAAAACCAGGAGGAGTTTGAGTGTAGCTTTTATTTGTGTTTTAAGGTAACGTTACAGAAAATGTTGCCTTGTGTTTATATTGTTAAAATTGAAAAACTGTTGGAACGGAAGTTGTTAAACACGTTGCTTCTTAAAAACCACTTCTCACCCTGCCACCATAACAGAGCTACTTGTTTCCAAATTGTAGTTCTGTGACTTCTAAGCTGAATCCGTAGATTATTTCATGCTTGATTACTCTTCTAAAAGAATTTGTTAAATTCTTTATTGAAAATAAAGCATTTCTAATGTCATTCTCCCTACAATTCCCACAGTAGCAGACCTTTGAGATTAGCAGTAAGGAGCTTAAGGTTGTTTCTTTCCCCCAAAATATTTTATATAAGCACTTTAATTAAGGTTGCTTGTATGTGCAGTACTGTATTATGCCCTAGGGCCACAATATTATCATTACTGATCTACCATTTGGAAAACGCAGATGTTCCGTACTTGGACTTCGAGAATCCTAAAATTAGGTTTTCCGACCTGCTATGATCCAAATTCTTTATTTTGTAGACTAGGAAACCAGAGTCCAGGGAAGTTGAGTGGTCTCAAGTCAGCGTTTGGACAACTTGCAAAGCTTCTGCTGATACACAGCATTTCAGGAAAAATTGAACTGTGTAAGAGAAGATCTACATTTTTATTAGTGTCCTTTATAAAGTATGGTTAGCTACATTTCAAAGTTTTGAAGGAGCACTAAAGAAAAAAAATATACGACAGTCAACCAGATTTCATAACCCAAAGATTTTCATCTTTCTATTGCATTCAGTTTCTTACACATTAATGTGACTAGTAGATGACACCTTGGAAAAAGTAAGATTAGAAAGTTACATATCATAACCTTGGAGTCACTGTTAACTGCTATTTCTTGTAAGAATTAAGAATTATTTAGGGCAGAAGGAAAAGGAGTAGAATAGCATGATGAAGTAAGAAGAAAGTTTAATACACAGAAATGCATGCCTTAAGGTGGTAAAAGTGGAAGGCCCTTAACTTTAAAGAGGCATTAATGATTTAGACAGGCAGTCCTAGACTTCACCAAAAAAAAAAAGTGCAAACCTGAGAGCTAAGAAGAAATTTAATGCATTTTGAGACAAAACCACACAGGAACTTTGGAAAAAGACCATCTAATAGGCCATTTCAAACTGGAAGCAATTCTCTGGGCTTTAGTTTTAGAGTAATGTAAATCATTGTGACTGGCAGTTTATTTTACTGATGTCAGATAAGCCACCTCAGCACATCTAGAGTTGCCTGGACTTTGTTGTCCTGAATAAGATTGGAATTTTTTTTGCAGGACCTAAGTGACTATTACCGCTATTCAGAATGCTGCAACTGTGTTTCTTCAGTCTCTCTGTGGCTATTTTATAGATTTTTGGAATCATGTCTTTACATTTGTTTCTCCCACACTGAATGTGAACTCCTTGAGATCATAATTTATTATTTCCTACCTCTTTTATTCAGCATCTTTGATTTTAAGCTACAGAAACTCAAATCAAAGGAGCATGAGCCAGTAAGAGGAATATGCTGATTTTCATCCCAAAACTGGCGAGAGGGCAGAACAGGAGTCCCCCTTAGTGAAAGTTTAATTGAGAGAGTGGGTATGACTCCTTAGTATGAGCACAGTATTTAAGAATACTATTTAGGAAATGGATTTTAGAGCCAGACTGCCTGAAGTTAAATCCTACCTTTGCCACTTAACCAGCTTTGTCACTTGGGCAAGTTATGTTACCTTTTTTCGTTTCAGTTTCTAAATCTATAAAACAAGGGTGTATATATATCCCCTACCTCATGGGGGTTTTTCTGAATATTAACTGTCACCATATGTTAAGTACTTAGAACAATACCTTAACACAAAATGGAAGCGCTACAAATGTTTGTTATTACTGTATTGCTATTTGTCTACTTCCATCATTCCAGTTGTACTCTGAGTTCCTCAAGGGCAGAGGCCAAGTATTATTCATCTTCGTGCCATCCCACTTGGCACAATTTCTTGTGCATAGTGGTTCTTTATAGTGTGCTTGCTGAATACATGAATTTGATTCCCTTTACCTCCCATTGAGCAACTCAGAAATTATCATCTGTTCTGGTTTAGAAATGAGTACAGTGAGGCTCAGCAGTAAATTACCAAAGATGATACAACTAAGGAGTAATAGATCTGAATGAGAAATCAGGTGTGTTGGCTACTAGTAGTTTAGTGTTCTCTTCTTTATCTGAGGTATGGGAGTAGGTTTTATCGCTCATGTCAACTCTGGTTGATTGGTAGTCATTTCCTGCAACACTCTGTTGAGAGTTCTGAAGCTACATTCAAACTTTGCAAGAAAGAATACCCTACTGAATAAGCAATCACTGTAAGGTATGGGGTAGTATCAGGGTAGTACAACTTCTCTCCTTATACTACCCCCATGAGGAAAACATTGCAAATTATATTTTTTGCCTAAAAATGCTCTATATTTTTTCTTGTCATTTAGGAGGTTGAATTAGTTCTTAATAATGGGAAGAACCTACATTGTAGAAGAGACTGTCGGCCAGTATCTTTCAAACATCAGTCTCCAAGGAAAAGCTTTTGTCTCTGGTCTTTTAATAGGACAGGTATGTATCTTTTCCTATGCATTTACTGATAAAGCAAATCTGTTGATTTAAAGTTAAAATATGCTATTTAACAATAAATTCAAGTTAGGGGATGGAGGGATGGAACGAAGAAGAATGTAGCCCAGGTTTGCCCAAGTCAGAACACATTCTCTTTTAACAATGTGAAAGTAACTTATAAGGTAGAAACTGCAAAATTAGAATTCTACTGACCAGATTATTCACGTTTTATTGTCTTTCCAAAGTGATTTTTGCACCCCTTTAATCTTTAATTCCGGGTTGTCCAATTCTTTACAAAGGTAGCTTTTTACAATTTTATTTCTAGTTTGTCTTATTTCAGACTTGTAGCAAATATAGGTCATATATTTTATTGTATATTATCGTACCCATTTATTGAATTTTTTTTTAATATTGATTCAGTGGAGATTGAGGGAAAGGGACTGGGAGAAATTTGGAAATTACACAAATTTTATTTCCCTCTTAGAGTTAAGGCTCAATAATCAAACCAAAATGGAACGGATATTTGGACAGTTACTTTAAAAAGCATAAGCACCCACTGATTTATTATAATTGAAGGAAGAATGTGTTAATCAGGGGCTTCCTTGGTGGCGCAGTGGTTGAGAATCTGCCTGCCAATGCAGGGGACACGGGTTCGAGCCCTGGTCTGGGAAGATCCCACATGCCGCGGAGCAGCTAGGCCCGTGAGCCACAGCTACTGAGCCTGCGCGTCTGGAGCTTGTGCTCCGCAACAAGAGAGGCCATGATAGTGAGAGGCCCGCGCACCGCGATGAGGAGTGGCCCCCACTTGCCGCAGCTGGAGAAAGCCCTCGCACAGAAACGAAGACCCAACACAGCCATAAAATAAAAACAAATAAATAAATAAATAAGCAAATATGGTTAAGAAAAATATATTAAAAAAAAAAAGAATGTGTTAATCAGCAGCGGGGACTTGTCAGCAGTACACAGAAATGAAAAAAGGAGAGTCACACAAGCAAACTGGCTACATACATCTAAACACTATTTAGGGGAGAGTGTACTCTGGTCCAAAGATTAATTTTGAGGCCTAATAGCAAATAAAACCCTACTGGGGGCAGTTTTCTTTCTGGATATTTTAACATGATGCCTTAGAACCTTCAGATTGGATAATTAACTTGTTCTGCTTCTATCCACATTCCCAAGCTACTTTCTCTTATAATTTGATGCCCTATGTTGCCTACTTATAAAGAATGCACCACGCAGAGGACTTGCATGTTCACATCCCTTCATGGTATTCTAGTATTAGCATCATTCTGAATGATTTTAGGTAATGTCAGTGTAGCCCTGAGAGACAGGTACATTCTCAGAGTTTTCACAAATCCAATTTCTTAACTTGTAAGACAGAGGGCAGACCCTGCACTGTTCACCCAGGTAATACCACCCTCTGAGGCTTCTCATTAGACAGCCAGATGACCTCTCCTGGCAACAATCTGAACTTCTTTTAGATTCAGGTTACTTAACATCTAGTATGGGGTTCTTTTTGCTAGGAACAGAAGTGATCAGTAAAGGTGAAGGTCAGGGAGAAATACCCTCTTCCAAACTTGCCTTACAGCACATAGGCTGTTTCTAGAGCTCAGCAAAACCACCATCTTATGTATAAGTCTCCCACAATTTAGGGAGAATTCCAATCTCTCTTCATGCTGCCTTTTCATTCCTTTCAGTATTCTACATGCTTCTTCTTTCTCTTTGTTCCAGGATTCATCACTTTTCTTTCCTTCCACTCAAGCTTTCAGGCTTGCCTGTCTCCTACTCCCAGGGTCAGTTTCTTTTTCTTTTCAAAATCATAGATTTTATGAAAAGAAAGAGCTTTCTTAATCAGCACCTACCTTTTCCTTGTGTGCATTTCAATGTAACTTTCTGGAAATAACTTTTATTGAAATAATTTCTCTTCCTTTATTTTCTGTTCCAGGATGACACTAACAATTAGAATTTCAGGTCATGTGTGAGGATAACATCGTGCTAACTTGTATTTTTACTCTTTCTTTATAGGAAATTTTCACTGTAATCAGACTGAGCTATTAAATTTTCCCTAAATTTATCTTTAGGTTTCCCACTTCTGGTTAGCATTTAATTGCTATTAAAACTGAGGAACATAAATCTAATATCACTTCACCTTTGTTTTTCTGTGGACGCACATGAACAAGTTTCCCACTATCATTGTTTTTATGAAAGTAAGATGCACAAGGTCATTTGTTGCTTTATTTTATTGGGTTTTTATATTTGTTGAACTATCTAATCTGTTCCAGTAAGCCATTTTTAAGGACCACTGCATGATTCACATTCAGGTTGCCGAAATAAATAAGGAGCTGGTATTAAATATATTAAAAGATAAATAACATGTGAGGAAAATGTTGTAAGGCTATCCATGAAAATTGTTTTCTCTGTAGATTCTGGTATAATACAGGTATTAACAATTTAAGCTGCTATAAATATTGCTCAGTTTTTGCATGTCATAAGGGCTTTGCATTCCTCAGTCAGTTATCACCCTAATAAGCTTTTCTAATTTGTTTTTAAGTGTTCTTCACAAAAGGATTACGTGATTCTTGCCACTAGAACGCCACCCAAAGAGGAACAAGATGAGAGCTCCAAACATTCCAAAGCTAAGTTGGATAACTTGGATGAAGAATGGGCCACAGAACATGCCAACCAGGTCATCATGTTTGTTTCTTTATATAGTTAAGTTTGTCTTTATTGACTAACAAAATAAAAGTACCTTATCCTCAGGTTACTAGACTAGGATTTCAGAGTACTCATTCTTAAGTTTTCAAAACTTGGGTAGTATATCAAAAATAGAAGTATTTTCTGCTCTGTTTCATCCATGATTATATTTTTTATTTATTGATTACTTGCATCTAGTTTTTAAAAAAGCATTTTCTTACTTGAAGTTAAGTAATCCACCCAAGATTAGTGTAATAGGTAGTGAAACTGGGATTTGAACCCAGGCGGTGTGACTTGAAAGCCTTTGATCTTGTACACTATGCTTTTCCATTGTTAACTTTTAGCTGTTGTGTTTTTTAACCTATATCCTGTTATTGGTCATTTACCTTATTTCCAATTTTTCCTTATTTTAAAATAATACTAGTTATTGGTAACATTGTTGCTGGTCAGATTGTTTTAAAGACTTAAACCAGGTACTGAGGAAATAAAATGATGGTTAAATTTTTCTTCAATTTTGTTTTAAAGACTTAAACCAGGTACTGAGGAAATAAAATGATGGTTAAATTTTTCTTTAATGTCCTTAGAATTTATATTTTAAGCAAAGTGAAAGACATTATTACCAAAACAAATTGTAAGAGAAGTGAATAAAAATAGGACAGTACTATAGGAATATAGAGTGGGGAATGATTAAATATCTGTCAAAGGTTGGATTCAAACAGCTTCACAGAAGGCTCTGAACTTGAAAGATGAATAGGACTTTGCTAGTAGAAGTCAGGGAGCACATTGAATGAACAAAGGACAGTGGATAAATGACCCAAAGGCATGAAATTTAAAGGTATGTTAGAATAGCACGCAATTGGGTATAATTGAAGCATGGTGTATATAAAAGAATGCTTTTAGACATAAGACTGTATGGGGCCAGTTTATGGATGGTTTTGAAGCGTCATTCTAGGAAGGAAGGAGTTCTTTTGGAGCCAGTAGCTCTATGGTAGACTTTCAGAGCTCCCTATTTTGAGAAGGATTGAGAAATAATCCTGCCAATAATTGAAAAAGTAATTGCAGTGCCTTGGTACAGTGTAAATGGAGAGTAGAGGGATTGGAGAGAGAGAGAGCAGAAAATATACAGTTACAGTAGTAGTTCAAAAAAAGGTGACATGAGCTAGTGACTAGACTCTAAGCTTCCTGAGGACAGGGTCACGGCTGTTTTGTTTATGGCCGTATCCTTAGTGCCAAGCATAGTGTTCCCATGGTTTATGATGAGAACTCCAAAATACTGGATAAGTGAATGGATAAATAAGCAAACTAAAGCAGTGGGCTAAAACCTCATTGCCAAAACATTTCAGAGAAATAGCTAGTATTAAGATGATTCAGTGACCAAGTAGATTGGCAGTAAAAAGAGATTGTGAGAGAGTTGCTAAAAATTATTGAGATTTTGTTTTTAGCCTGGGTCTAGGAAGATGGCGTTGCCATTACACGAAGAGGAAACAGATTTGGGGTGAGTCAGAGGGAATGATGAGTAAATTCACTTAAAAGTAGTTATTGAATGGATTATATCATCCAATAAAGTATGTTAAAGTTAGGTAAAAATAAAATTATTTCCTTCTCCAATTATCTTTAAATCTTCAAACACACACACATGTTTATCTGCATTTGTGATGGGGGGTAGTATGTAGTTATATTTTTGAAAAATGCAATAAATATTTAATACCAACTTCTAATGAAATATTATATATTTTAAACTTAAATTTCCAATGGTTTGTAAATAACTTTCTACTCTAATTTTGCTTTTGGTCTTCTGTAAAATTACATACCTATATCTATATCTATGTCTAGTCTATATACATCTATACACACAAACATAAAACTTATGTAGTAAAATAGATAATCTTTTTGCCTCTAGAAAGAAATGGTTAATTTTATTTGTTGATGATCTTGAAAAGATGTGCAAGTTCCCCATGCTAAGTATGAAAACTTTATTCCTTATTTATGTATGTCAAGCTTGTGTCACTGTAGTAAATAGAATTTATGAAATCAGAGGGAACCACCAGCAGACATAATGCAAATATATTAGGGGTTAGACCATGGTATCTAATTTTCTGAAGACTTAACTTTGTGATCAGTTTGCTCATACATTAAGTACATAAAAGGTAACCAGAGCACTATGAGTATAGATGGTAGAAAGGAATATATGTGGCACTAAGAACTAGCCACAATGATGTGGAAGGAAAATCACAAATATTATGCAGGGCAAACTGGTAGGATGTGTCAAAATCCTTAAAAATATGTATGACCCTTTAACCTAGTTATCCACCTCAGGAGATTTATTATAAGCAAATAATCCTGTGAACACAGAAACTTGCTAGGATTTTTAACCAATATTATTATTATTCTTTTTAAACATCTTTATTGAAGTATAATTGCCTTACAATGGTGTGTTAGCTTCTGCTTTTAAACAAAGTGAATCAGTTATACATATACAATATGTTCCCATTTCTCTTCCCTCTTGCATCTCCCTCCCTCCCACCCTCCCCATCCCACCCCTCTAGGTGGTCACAAAGCACCGAGCTGATCTCCCTGTGCTATGCGGCTGCTTCCCACTAGTTATCTGTTTTACATTTGGTAGTGTATATATGTCCATGACACTCTCTTACACTGTCACATCTCACCCCACCCCCTCCCCATATCCTCAAGTCCATTCTCTAGTAGGTCTGTGTCTTTATTCCCGTCTTGCCACTAGGTTCTTCATGGCCTTTTTTTTTTTTTCCCCTTAGATTCCGTATATATGTGTTAGCATACTGTATTTGCTTTTCTCTTTCTGACTTACTTCACTCTGTATGACAGACCCTAACTCCATCCACCTCATTACAAATACCTCCATTTCATTTCTTTTTATGGCTGAGTAATATTCCATTGTATATATGTGCCACATCTTCTTTATCCATTCCTCTGTCGATGGACATTTAGGTTGCTTCCATGTCCTGGCTATTGTAAATAGAGCTGCAATGAACATTTTGGTACATGACTCTTTTTGACCTATGGTTTTCTCAGGGTATATGCCCAGTAGTGGGATTGCTGGGTCGTATGGTAGTTCTATTTGTAGTTTTTTAAGGAACCTCCATACTGTTCTCCATAGTGGCTGTATCAATTTACATTCCCACCAACAGTGCAAGAGTGTTCCCTTTCCTCCACACCCTCTCCAGCATTTATTGTTTCTAGATTTTTTGATGATGGCCATTCTGACAGGTGTGAGATGATATCTCATTGTAGTTTTGATTTGCATTTCTCTAATGATTAATGATGTTGAGCATTCTTTCATGTGTCTGTAGGCCATCTGTATATCTTCTTTGGAGAAATGTCTATTTAGATCTTCTGCCCATTTTTGGATTGGGTTGTTCGTTTTTTTGTTATTGAGCTGCATGAGCTGCTTGTAAATCTTGGAGATTAATCCTTTGTCAGTTGCTTCATTTGCAAATATTTTCTCCCATTCTGAGGGTTGTCTTTTGGTCTTGTTTATGGTTTCCTTTGCTGTGCAAAAGCTTTTAAGTTTCATTAGGTCCCATTTCTTTATTTGTGTTCTTATTTCCATTTCTCTGGGAGCTGGGTCAAAAAGAATCTTGCTGTGATGTATGTCATAGAGTGTTCTGCCTATGTTTTCCTCTAAGAGTTTGATAGTGTCTGCCCTTACACTTAGGTCTTTAATCCATTTTGAGTTTATTTTTGTGCATGGTGTCAGGGAGTGTTCTAATTTCATACTTTTACATGTTCCTGTCCAATTTTCCCAGCACCACTTATTGAAGAGGCTGTCTTTTCTCCACTGTATATGCTTGCCTCCTTTATCAAAGATAAGGTGACCATATGTGTGTGGGTTTATCTCTGGGCTTTCTATCCTGTTCCATTGATCTATATTTATGTTTTTGTGCCAGTACCAAACTGTCTTGATTACTGAAGCTTTGTAATATAGTCTGAAGTCAGGAAGCCTGATTCCTCCAGCTCCATTTTTCGGTCTCAAGATTGCTTTGGCTATTCGGGGTCTTTTGTGTTTCCATACAAATTGTGAAATTTTTTGTTCTAGTTCTGTGAAAAATGTCAGTGGTAGTTTGATAGGGATTGCATTGAATCTGTAGATTGCTTTGGGTAGTAGAGTCATTTTCACAATGTTGATTCTTCCAATCCAGGAACATGGTATATCTCTCCATCTATTTTTATCATCTTTAATTTCTTTCATCAGTGTCTTATAATTTTCTGCATATAGGTCTTTTGTCTCCTTAGGTAGGTTTATTCCTAGATATTTTATTCTTTTTGTTGCAATGGTAAATGGGAGTGTTTTCTTAATTTCACTTTCAGATTTTTCGTCATTAGTGTATAGAAATGCAAGAGATTTCTGTGCATTAATTTTGTATCCTGCTACTTTACCAAATTCACCAATATTATTTTAAGGTACAGAAAAATTGGAAATAATATAAATGCCCAATATCAATAAGAAGGCTTTAAAAATTGAGGTAAATCTAAACAATAGGAAACAATGGAGTTTCAAGTTGGACTCCCTCTGCTCAAATCCCAGACTCTGCTGAGTATTATAGGGATACAAAGGTAGTTGAGAATTAACTTCTTCCATAAAGGAGCTCCCAGATCAACTAGTAAGGTTCAGACATAACCATAGTACAGGTTCATGTGATAAGCTCCATGGGAAAACTACACTGAGGTCCTGCAGGAGTTTGGAGACCAAAGGATCAGGGAAGGCAGCTTCCTCAAGCTGACTTCGAGGTATTCAGTAGAGTTCAGACATGTAGACGTGTAAGAGAAAGTCTTTTCAGGCTGAGTGAGCAGCCTGAGTAAAGGTATAGAGTTAGAAAGCCTAGCCATATATGTGGAGAACAGTGAGAAGTTTGTGATTGATGCTTGAATATTTCGTGGGCAGTAGTATCAAATGAGGCTCTGAATATCAGATCAGCCAGATTTTAGAGAGTCTGCAATACCAGTCTAAGATAAAAATTTGTATTTTATTTAGCTGATAGTGGAAGCCATTGAAAAATTTAGGAGATATTTTAGTTTTCGATCTTAGGAGAAAGGAGTTTATTTATTGATGTAGCTAAAGAGTGTCATTAAATGGTTTTATTTATAAAGTCGTTTTAAGGTAAAAAGTTAAGGACACTCTAGGAAGATTGTGTGCATAATAACACCCCATTCATCTTGGTTTTCATCCATTTTGGCTGCGTTGGGTCTTTGTTGCTGCGCGCGGGCTTTTCTCTAGTTGCGGTGAGTGGGGGCTACACTTCGTTGTGGTGCGCAGGCTTCTCATTGCGGTGGCTTCTCTTGTTGTGGAGCACAGGCTCTAGGCGTGCAGGCTTCAGTAGTTGTGGCACGCGGGCTCAGTCATTGTGGCTTGTAGGCTCTAGAGCGCAGGCTCAGTAGTTGTGGCGCACAGGCTTAGTAGCTCCGTGGCATGTGGAATCTTCCCAGACCAGGGCTCGAACCAGTGTCCCCTGAATTGGCAGGCGGATTCTTAACCACTGTGCCACCAGGGAAGTCCCCATTTCTCAATATTTTAACCAGTTTTTTCTAAGCCCCTACCTCAATGCTTTGCATATAGTTGGTACTAGGTAGGCATTTGCTGATTTAATATTTAGCTTCTCAAACACAAAAGATTGCATATGATGTCAAATGCTTTTGTTAACTAATACTATATTTCTGTTTTTAGGTATCCAGAATGCTACCAGGGGGACTTTTAGTTCTTGGAGTATTTATTATTACAACTTTAGAAATGGGAAATGAATTTCAAAATGTCCTACATAGAGTAAGTCTGAAATATCAGAAATTCTTAAAGTTATATCTTAATTGATTATACTTGTATACAGTGATCCTAGGCATATTTAGATTAATTCTCTATGCTGGGATTATGTTGAAACAGCTTTTTCCACCCAATTGCTTGGTATCTTGAGTGTAATATATGTCAGTATTTATATTTTCAACCAAAGCTACATATTTTTAAAATAGTCGTTATTTTAAAGATAATTGTTTACTATTGTGAAACAAGTTATAATGGTTTAACAATTTTTCTTGTGCAGTAGCAGTATTCTGCTAGACCTTCCGTTTAGTTCCAAGTGATTGCTGTAATGTGAAATTAATAGGTTTTGCAATTCTTCACCTCTTCAATTCTCTCAGGATCCTGAGAGTAAGACATAAAATAACAACAGTCAGAAACTTATTCTTTATTTCTGGACCGAGTATCTATTATGAATCTCCTGCTTTTTGTTTAATTCCTATGTCAGTTATTTGGGTAACGTGGTTTACAAGTAAATGTGAGGGTCCACAAGCTGTTTCCCCTTAAGCCCAAACCTAAAGCAAACTCTGTGTAGCCAGTTTTCATCTCTTTTAGTACTCAAGATCCAAATAAGCCTTCAAAAGTTATTTTCCACCCCAAGAGAGAAGGAGACCTCATTATCTTGAGAAGTGCAAAACCCCACAGAATCCCCCCAAACCTTTTTCTAGTAAAAAAGTGTACAGCTAAGAATCCAGGTGCTACAGATTCTTCCAGTTTTGTAACATTCTCTCCCATCAAATATCCCACCTTCAAACCTTTGATATTTGTACTTACGGAGGTAAAGGAAGAAAATGGTGATAATCCCTCCCCTGGCAAGTTATTCAACCTTCTGCCATTTTTACCATTTTAAATAAATGTACCTCTTTCACAATCGTTCATCCTATTTGGCATTTTGAAATGTAATCTATATCCATGTGTATTTGATAGCATTGGCTGTGCATCCTCTTGTGGTTGGGTTGAACGTGGGCTCAGTGCTAGAGAGATGCAGTAGATCCTCCTTCCTCTTGCTTTTTGTATCTCTTTCGTTTCTAAGAAGCATGTAAGATTTTAGAAATGCCCTATTTCAGAAATTGTAGCATTTTAATTATCTAACTTTGTTTCCATTGACCTGCATTGAGGGACAGTATATGAAGTAACCTTATAAAACTTGTCACTGTCTCCCGTAAGGTCATTGCTAAGAACTTTGTTTGTTATATTACATAATATTGTCTTTGAAGAAATTTCTTTTGATATCATTATTAAGAAAGTTATGCCTCTTCTGATCAATTGTTTAGCTTCTGGACCGTGCGAATTAGGGAACTGATTGGGTTTCTCTGTGCACATTATTTTTAGAAAGCTTAGAGCCAAATTTATGAACCCTCTCCCCATATCAAGTATGCATTTTTATAATTCTTACATGTGGCATAGATTTTTGTCACTATTTCTGATGTTTTTTCACTTAGGATTTATGTTATTACTATATTTTATGTGCCCTTATGTATTACCTTACATCTTCTGTGACATTTAAATAAGAAATGCCAAATGGGTGACACGCTCCATTTTTATAGGTTAAAAATCACTTGTCACTTCTCATTCTACTTAAAGTCTTTATTCTGTACTTCACTTAAATGTTAGTTGCCCAAAATCATGTTCAGTTGATCGTTAATGACAGTGAATTATATTTTTTTATTTAATACCTAATTTTTGTATATCCCTAAAAATGGAATCTAAATGGTTAATAATCAGTTTCACTCTTTCTTTCGAGAAAAAGGAAATTTAATGATAGCATCGTGGAATTTTAAAGCTAGATGGGTGCTTAAGGATATTATAATTGTCTTTTTCTGCACTCTCTTTCTTATTTTATTTTGCATTCAGTTGATGTGTTTTCCTCTCTTTCAGCTAGTATTTGCTGTGGAAAAATCTATGAATAAAAAGAGACTGTGGAATTTCACAGACGAGGAGGTCTCAGAACGAGTGACACTTCACTTTTGCTCTTCTACAAAAAAGTATCTTTTGTTTAGGTGTTTATGTTCTAAAGTATATGATACCAAAATAATGTTCCTGCAGGTTTTTTCCCCAAACATTTATTTAAGTCATCATTTAAAAAATAGGCTTAGTTTGTACGTTTTTCTGTAAATAACACATAATTCGGACTGCCAATAATAATGGTAAGAATGGTTGTTAATCATGTGTCAGGGTTGTAAAGAGTTTGAGAGAGGTGGCAAGGACTAGGCATTCTGAACTCTTTCCCAGCTCTCCACCCCTGTACATTAAAATACACTAGGGCCCCTACAGAAAGGTACAGCTTAGGCAAAGTAATGCTTTTATTTTGTTTACCTCCAGTTCCTATAGATAAAATGTTCAATGCAAAGCACAGGTGCACCGAGCTGGCAATTTTTATATCTTTGGCCAAGATCAAGTGACACTAAAAGCCAATTATCGGGCCTTCTTAGCTTCTTTCCTCTACATGTTACCAGGGCAAGTACCTCCCAAGCATGAGGCAGCCTCACCAAGGGAGTGAAGCAGTGCAAGGGCCCAATAAATTAGGACCTGCAAAAAGACAAAATTCGAAAAGGGATCATTCCTGTAGAAGGTGGGCTGTTAACTCCTTTGGTATTTAACTAGAAAGTTTCATGTACAGACCCTTTGACCCAATAAACATTCCCAGGCTTGACTTCATTCAAAACAGCACTCCTGTTTGTTAAAAAGGGTCTGTATTTGAGGACAGTTTTGTAAGAGCTATCATTCTGTTCATTGTGATTATCAGGATTTATAAGCAGTAGGAAATAGTTTAAAGCACCACAAGTATTCTAGTCAGAGGAATTTATATATATATAAGTATATGTATTTACACAAACATATGCATACATATATATGTGTATACATATCTTTAAGTGTCATGCCATGAAGTGGTATGATTTTGTAAAAACTCTTGGATGCATATACTTTATTTTTATTTTTTGACGGTTTATTTTCTTTTGATTATCAAGAATTGCTTTCTTATTTTTTATTTTTTTGGTTATTTCTCTCCTTAATTAATAAAGAATATTTTGTCGAACTTATGATATCCACAATCCAAAGGTAAGAAAAACTGCTCCTTAAAGATTTTTCTGTGTTGCAAACTGTTTTTAAATAAAATTCAATTTTTAGTTTTAATAATTTTCAGTGCTATCTCTTCCTATTAATGTCCACAACCACCTGTAGTTTTTTATTTTGAAATATTAATTTCACTACAGACAAGGACAATTTATATTTTTTATTTATTGTTAAAATATTTTTGTTAAGCTGTCCCTACCTTGTTTATGTGTCTGGTATTATATTTGAGAGGCTAGCAGTAAAAGTGTCTAGACTTGTGGGAGCCACAGTGCCCAGTAAACAAGCTGTCTGTACTCAGCAGAATCCAGACTAACATTTTGCCAAGGTGTCTAAAAAGCAATGTGAGGGACTTCCCTGGTGGTCCAGTGGTTAAGACTCTATGCTTCTACTGCAGGGGGGCACGGGTTCGATCTCTGGTCGGGGAACTAAGATCCCACAGGCCATGCAGTGTGGCCACAAAAAAAAAAAAAAAGAAGCAGTGTGAAAAAGTAATGCAGTATTCTGTTAGCAAGGATAGGACAGAAAGGAAAATGTCTGGCACCTAGTATTTGCTCAGTGATTATTTACTGTCCATCAGAAGCTTCAGAATTGACACTGTTGAAGCTACAGATGGGAACTGCAGGACCAGAGGACTTGTCAGAATTTTAAGCAAGCCTTTCACTGGGCGAGGGAGTTGCCAAGATTGCCTGGGATGTGCTGAAGAATACTGAACTTTTAATGCATGCTTTATTTTTATTTAGTTCTAACCTATTACCCTTTGATGAAGGAATTTGGCCAAATATATTAGATAACAGCTTGTATAAGTTACTGGGTTGTACATTTTATGATGTTTTATTGCTCCGTGTGTTTTACGTAAATCACATATTTTATGTTTTTCCCCCTTTTCTAAAGAGTTCTGCAAAACCAGCAGATTGGAAGTATCAAAATGGACTATCAACTTCATGGCTTTCTTTAGAGTGTACAGTATATATTAATATTCATGTCCCACTGTCTACTACTTCTGTCAGCTATACTCTGGAGAAAAATACAAAGGTATCAGGGTAAAATGAATTTTCTTTAGTGATTGCTGAATAGATGATCTGCCTTTATTCTGGTTGTCTATGCCATTCATTTTATAATCCTCAAAAATTGCATTCTAATTATAATAATATTGTTATGGGTAGCTAATCTGTTACTCTGCCCAGATTGAAAAATTAGAGGTGGGACATTGTTATCATATTAATGTATTTAGCATAATAAGTGCTCCATAAATATTTGTTAATTAACATGTAATTATGTACATTGTAAAATATAATTATGTAAGAAGATGTACTCTTTGGTCTTTTTGCTTTCTCTTCATCTTTAGTTTTTTAAAAAATTTATTGAAATATAGTTGATTTACAATGTGTTAATTTCTACTGTACAGCAAAGTGATTCATATATTCTTTTTCATATTCTTTTCGATTATGGGTTATCACAGGATATTGAATATAGATTGAGAGTTTGGGATTAACATATGCAAACTGTTACATATAGAATGGATAAACAACAAGGTCCTACTGTATAGCACAGGGAACTATCTTCATCTTTAGTTTTGCTTTCCATCTTCCAGTTCTTTTTTGTATTTCTGTACCATTCTTTTGTTCATAAGTTATTTCTCTTCTTTTTTCCCATTGAAGGAGGTAAATGGAGCTTGCTTATTTTTTCCTCTTTAATACTGCTTTATATATTTGTTTGAGGCTCTTTCTCTTTTCTCACTTTTTTTAAGGTAACAGGAATTATTGAATTTTATTTGACTGTGGTTATTAAGTCTCCTAGGTCTGTGACATAAATGTTAGTTTGGGAAAAAGATTAGAAAAACTATTATTAAATATGGGTAAAGTGCCAAAAATTGGGGATATACTTTTTTGTTGTTTATGATATTGAATTTAAATGGCACGTTGCTGATACTTAGGGATTTTTAATATTTCAGTATACTAGGTAGAAAAAAGTCGACTCGAGGGAGTTTGAGATGGCATTATATTTGAATGATATCCATGTTGTGTTTCTTTTAAGAATGGACTTATACATTGGGCCAAGCAAATAGAAAATAGTATTTATTTGATTAATGGACAAGTTAAAGATGAAGATTGTGACCTATTAGAAGGACAGGTGAGTTAAGAGAAAATCATCTTACTTATGAAATTATTTGTGCTTAAGGAAAAATAAAAGATGACTTATCTTTAGTTCTTTAGGCCTTGCCTTCATGAAAACAATTCATCTACTTTTTATTTCTAAGGTCTTTTAAACTAAGGCGCAAATGTTTTTCTCAGAAAATGATACGAGATTATTTCTGAAATCATAGGAATTTTGAAACCTAAAGGAGAGAGTGTCATCTAAATAACATCTAGTTTCTAATTTCTACAGTGTAAACTGCTTGCTTAAAACTAAAGTCATGTTCTGCCCTGATAACAGTTTAAAAACTAAGTTTGGCCATTTTATAAGAGGGGTCTATATGGGCTTCTAAAATATCTTTGATTTGAAGAGGTACTTTGGTGAGCTCTTCCTTTAGAGCAGGGATCAGTGAACTTAATGTAAAAAACCAAACAGTAAATATTGTAGGCTTTGCAGGCCATGTGTTCTCTCATACAACTATTCGGCTCTGCTGTTGTAGCATGAAAGCAGCCATAGACAATATGTAAATGACTGATCTTGGTTGTGTTCCAGTAAAACCTTATTTACGAAGACTGGTGACAGTCTGGATTTGACCCATAGGCCATAGTTTGCCAATCCTTGCTTTAGGGGAATAAAAGTAGGAGATTAATGGTTTTTAAGAGTGCACGTTGATTGAGGTAGACTACACAAAGTTACACATCTATAGAAAAAGCTAAAATAAAACAAATAATAAGACCTTTTTTCCCTCTGAGTTACTTAGTGTATGTTGGATAGTCCCTAAATTGTCTTTTATGTTCCACTTCAATCTCAACAATCTAATTTTTAAAATTTTTGTGTTATTTCAGAAAAAATCTTCTAGAGGAAATACTCAAGCAACTAATCATTCTTTTGATGTCAGAGTGCTAACACAGTTGGTAAATATTTTAACATACTCCTTATCTAAAATTAAAATACAGTATTTCTTAGAATAAGCTTAATGAAATTGTTTCTGTTTTTATGGTTATTGTTAGAGAGTCAAAGAATTTTAGAGATGTAAAGGACTATAAAAAATGTTCAGTTCTAAGAAAGTTATTCCCAAGAGACATTATTTTAATAAAATCTATTTGGGTCTATTGCCTCAAGCCTATTAAAATTTTTAATATCAAGTAGATAGCAATTAGGAAAAAAATGTATATATGTATACATACACATATATATGTACATACATATACATGTGTATGATATTTGGTGTTGTAAGTTTTATGAGCAAAGTTGCAATTCTTAACTTAAAAATAAAACATGTGCACAGATGTACCAAGAGTTGTTATATACCTAATTTGAAGCAGATTTATACCTCTGATTTGACAAAACCCACACAGTATTAGCAAGGTTTATGTTTTTATATGGTTGTTTTAAATTACACATCTCTTTTCAGGAATTTAAAGTTGCATAATTATTCCTAAAAGTATGCATACTTTTGATTTTAATCCTGCTGGAAATTATCCTAGAGGCCAGATAGGGTATAAAGTACATCCATGTTTTTAGAAAACTTTTCATTTCAATATTATACTGAAAATGTTGAAACAGGGAAATACTACCAGGACTTACATATTTTTGTAACTGAATAAAATAGACTCAAAAGCAGTTTGTCATATGAGGATGCTTTAATTTCTTCTTTTCCTTTTCTGTGTTTAACAATAGAACGTTACTAAATTGTTGGACTTACGCCACTAAACATTTCTCAGTTTCTCTTCTCAGTATCTTAAAAGTACTTTCAGTCTTTAGTTTTCCCCCTCCTTTTTGATTTTAGAAGTGTTCTTTATTTTAAGGCTAGTCCTCTACCTAGATGCTTTTTACTAGTTATGCTTATGTGACCTCTCGGCTTATTAAACAATTCAGTTAAAATTATTTTAGTTATAAAATTGCAGTTAGAAGATGTGTAGAGGGTGGGAATATAGAGAGAAGAGTAGAAGATAATATCATGAGTTAATTTATTATAATTAATAGTATATGGTATCATATATTTTTGTCAATAATTCCACCAGTCAGCCAGCTGGAAACTTTAAAATGACCAATATATAATAAGTAGTCAATAAGTATTTGATGCCACTTTCCTCCCAGTCACCCTTCATCAAGTCTTGTTGATTTTTTCTTTGCAGCATAGCTCCTCTTTTATTTTCCTTATAGTCCCAGTGCCATTAGCCTTACAACATAATTATTTTACCTAGTTTATCACAAGTAACTCTTAACTAGTCTCTCTCCACCTATTCATTCTTGTCCAAAGTGATTCATTCTCCGAAATCCTGATACCTTTGTTTGTATATCTCTTGGAATATCTTCCGTATTTCTGATCTATCCTGCATATTACCTCAGATTATACTTTCTGAATCACAGTTTGCATTCATTCACTGTTCATTTACTTATTAGTTTTTTTTTCAGTTAGTATTTATTAAGTGTGTATAAGGGTTAGACACCGATTGTGTTAGTTTCCTTGCTGAAAATTCCTTAATTGCTCTATGTTGACTAGTTAGAAAAGTCTAATTCAAGGCTTTTCATGGCCTCAACATGCCTTTCCGTTATTTTCTAACTTACTATTCTAGAGGTATGCTTTCTATGCCTTCAAAGTTCTGTGTGTTTCCCGAGCCATCTGTCTTACTAGTGCCATTTTTTTCCCTTATCATCCAGACTGTCAAACTCCTATTCTGTACTTGAAGATCTAGCCCAAATGTTACCATTTCGGTAAGGTTTCATTTGGTCGCCATAACCAGAGGGGTCTTTTCTTTTCCAAAATATCATGTCAGCATCACAGAAGTTCCTCCACTTATGAATAGGTTAGATTCTCAAAGTAGCTAGTTTGTTCCTAAGTCCAAAGAAACCAAGGCGAGTTGACCTGTATAGAGCCCAGGTACATTTCCACCGAAAAGGAGTGAAACAGTCCTCTTATTCTTTAAAAGGTCTTCTCTTTGGTGTGTGTGTGTGTGTGTGTGTGTGTGTAGTCTTTCATATATATAGTCTAGTCCAGTTGGAAAATAATGTTCTAATTTATGCATATATAATATATATGCTATAAATGTGTTATATAATATGTATTGTAAATTAGATATTAAGTATGTAAAATAGAGCATTATTTTTCTATAGTAAAGTTCTGTTGAGTGGATGAGGGAAGCCCATTACTCCTCCTCCACTCCACTTACTGATATATCAGTGATCTCCACAAGTATCATAGGAAGCTTATTCCAAATAGAGTATCAGCATCGTCACCCTTTTGCTTGATTTGATGATTGACATTTTTCCATGGACCTGGAATCTTCTGGACTATTTATTTGGTCTGTGACAAATTTTTTACCAAGACCTTGACTGTGTTTAAGTTTAAATTCTTAAAAAAAATTTAGCCTTTGCCTGAATTACATTAGACGTTGACTATTCATGCTCTTTCAGTGGCTACATATTCAAGTCTTTTGATTTCTTCACCATCTGTCCTCATCACTTCCTGACTGTTTCTTACTGCCTAGGCACATGGTTAGTTAGCACTGGTTGCGAGTTGTATGATTTGTTTCTGTTCTTCAGAATTGACCCTATTGTTGAATATTTATTTCAGGTACACTTAGAACATATATTTTTACCATGTCTATTTTTTTTTTAATCATAATTTTTGGTTCCAGTGTGATTTTATGGGCCTCTAGTAGTACTTCCAAAGTTTCAATCCTCTCCTTGTTTTGGCACTTATTGAAATGATAAAGTTAAAAATGTCTGTGAAAAAGCTCAAAACCATGCATAAACTAACCCTACTTAGATTAAATAAGAATGGGTCTGTGAGGTGAAAATGACAATCACTGGTATCATTTTCTGGTGACAGGCATAGTTGACTTGCTTTTTTTCTGCTGTGAAGCCTATAACATTACTTTCAGTCTATAAAAGTTATGAGTTAAAAATGTATAAATAAATGTCTATATGTTGCTTGTAATTTTATCATATTTATCACATCCTGCTTTGTATTCCAGTTATTTTTGTGCAAATCTTGCAAAGCGTACCTTCTCTTACTAGATCATATCTTCTTTTTACATCTTTTCATCTTAATAGTACTTATCTGCGTAATCTGCAAATAATGTATGTTTAATGAACATATTGAATGAATATTGGTACTTTAGATGGTTATATTAGTAAGAAAAAAATTAGATGTAGTGTATTTAATTTCAGAGTATGTTCAAAATACTCAGAAAATAACATGTAACTTATAAGGAGAAATATGAAGGCCTTTTAAAAATTTATGGGGAATATTTTCAGACACCTGGTTCAGTTAAAAATTCCTTCTTGCTTCATGAAATGACTCACATATAGAATGTTTAAATGTTTCACATAATTAATAGTCATTGGCTATTAGAATCTAAACAGATTTTGTCTTTCAGCTTCTGAATTCAGACCACAGATCCACAGCCACAGTCCAGATCTGCAGTGGCTCTGTAAACCTTAAGGGTGCTGTGAAATGCAGAGCTTATATTCATAGCAATAAACCCAAGGTTAAAGATGCTGTACAGGTAAAAAAAAAAAAAAAGGAATAACTGGTATATGAAAAACTGAAGCATGTTAACATAATTATTCAAAAATCTTAAAATTTTACCTTTTTTCAATCTCAAATTTCATAATTATTCATTTGATTTTAACTGATAAAAGTCCAGTCTGTTGGGCAGTCCAAATATACCAGGTAATTGGTCCCAAGATTTTCATATGTAGAATGTCTATTTTTATACCTTTTTGAAGTGATTATACAAGTGTATTAAGTGTTCCACAGTTGTAACATATTAGAATATTTGAAATCATTTCTTCTGAGGGAAATTGAACTTTTTAAATAACAGGAAAAGTACACCTGCAAAGTATTATTAGGTATTGTTCTATAATCAATATAATTTAGAAATTTAAAAAATGATGACTGGCACTTTTGTCATAGTTATGCATTTTCTACTTTGGACCACTAGCATTATTTGTTCAGATGCAAAATTTTGTTCATTTATTTGGTTTAAATTTACTGTTTAGATGAAGTCTGGGTAAATTTGCTGTTAAACTATTAATGTATAGATAAACCTGTTACATAAATGGACAAATGGAATGACGTACTAGTTATTTTAGTGGACATGATTATACAGGGAAGTCATTTATGTGGGGGGTTTTGGTAATAAAATAATGCAAATTTAAAGAAATGGATTTTATTTCTTATTGTGGTTTGTTTTGGTTTTCCATAGGCCATGAAAAGAGATATATTGAATACAGTTGCTGATCGTTGTGAAATACTATTTGAGGATCTGCTTTTGAATGAAATTCCAGAAAAAAAAGTTATGAGTATAATATTTAGTACTTTTCTTGCATGTGTTCAATTGATATATTAGGATGTCAAGATATAATAGATAATATCATCTTTTTAACTGCATATATCTTTTTTAAAACAATATGTCATCATTTACTTTTCTTATTGAATGAAAATTTTCGGTTGCCACCTAAAAAAAAGTTTTTGAACACCTTGTAATAGTAAATCTGTCAACATTTAATAATTTCAGGGAGGATTTAAAAAGAAAAATTTTGTGTGAATTTTTGCCAGAATAGATAACCTGTGTTACCTTTTTTTTTTTTTTTTTTTTTAGTTATTTCTGAGATATACATTTTAAAGAAATAACTAGAATTATGACTTATAACATTATACCGGAACATATAAGATTTTTAGAAATTTCATGTAATGTCTGAAACATTTATATTAACATATTTCCATACAAATAACCCAAAGAAAGTTTAGTATTAGTTTTTTTGTTTGTTTGTTTGTTTTTTTATACTGCAGGTTCTTGTTAGTCATCAATTTTATACACATCAGTGTATACATGTCAATCTCAATTGCCCAATTCAGCACACCACCATCCCCACCCCACCGTGGTTTTCCCCCCTTGGTGTCCATACGTTTGTTCTCTACATCTGTGTCTCAACTTCTGCCCTGCAAACTGGTTCATCTGTACCATTTTTCTAGGTTCCACATACATGCATTAATATATGATATTTGTTTTTCTCTTTCTGACTTACTTCACTCTGTATGACAGTCTCTAGATCCATCCACGTCTCAACAAATGACTCAATTTCGTTCCTTTTTATGGCTGAGTAATATTCCATTTTATATATGTACCACAACTTCTTTATCCATTCGTCTGTCGATGGGCATTTAGGTTGCTTCCATGACCTGGCTATTGTAAATAGTGCTGCAGTGAACATTGGGGTGCATGTGTCTTTTTGAATTATGGTTTTCTCAGGGTATATGCCCAGTAGTGGGATTGCTGGATCATATGGTAATTCTAATTTTAGTTTTTTAAGGAACCTCCATACTGTTCTCCATAGTGACTGTATCAATTTACATTCCCACCAACAGTGCAAGAGGGTTCCCTTTTCTCTACACCCTCTCCAGCATTTGTTGTTTGTAGATTTTCTGATGATGCCCATTCTAACTGGTGTGAGGTGATACCTCATTGTAGTCTTGATTTGCATTTCTCTAATAATTAGTGATGTTGAGCATCTTTTCATGTGCTTCTTGGCCATCTGTATGTCTTCTTTGGAGAAATGTCTGTTTAGGTCTTCTGCCCGTTTTTGGATTGGGTTGTTTGTTTTTTTAATACTGACTTGCATGAGCTGTTTATATATTTTGGAGATTAATCCTTTGTCCATTGATTCGTTTGCGAATATTTTCTCCCATTCTGAGGGTTGTCCTTTCGTCTTGTTTATGGTTTCCTTTGCTGTGCAAAAGCTTTTAAGTTTCATTAGGTCCCATTTGTTTATTTTTGTTTTTATTTCCATTACTCTAGGAGGTGGATCAAAAGAGATCTTGCTGTGATTTATGTCAAAGAGTGTTCTTCCCATGTTTTCCTCTAAGAGTTTGATAGTGTCCAGTCTTACATTTAGGTCTTGAATCCATTTTGAGTTTATTTTTGTGTATGGTGTTAGGGAGTGTTCTAATTTCATTCTTTTACATGTAGCTGTCCAGTTTTCCCAGCACCACTTATTGAAGAGACTGTCTGTGTTACCATTTTAAAGCCATTAATTTATTAGTGTTGACCATTATATATAATAGAGTTTTTAATAGGTGTATATGCAATTGATCTTTCTTTTTCTTTCCAATTTTTTTTTTGTGTGTGTACTAGTTTATATACTTCTCATCTATTTCTAACAGACTTTACTAGATTTAAAAAAGGCTGAGTCATGGTGTCTTAACCTTTTATAACTATTCCATCTTTTGAGAAACGTGAACAATTTATACCTTTTCAGTAATTTGTATTAGAAAAATTTTTTTTTACTCAAAAAGAAAATTATAATATTGAGTATGCTTTTTTTTAAAATTTATTTTTATTTATTTATTTATTTGTTTATTTATTTTTGGCTGTGTTGGATCTTCGTTTCTGTGTGAGGGCTTTCTCTAGTTGTGGCAAGCGGGGCCCACTCTTCATCGTGGTGCGCGGGCCTCTCACTATCGCGGCCTCTCTTGTTGCAGAGCACAGGCTCCAGACGCGCAGGCTCAGTAGTTGTGGCTCACAGGCCCATTTGCTCCACGGCATGTGGGATCTTCCCAGACCAGGGCTCGAACCCATGTCCCCTGCATTGGCAGGCAGACTCTAAACCACTGCACCACCAGGGAAGCCCTGAGTATGCTTTTTGAAGCTACACATTTATCTGCCTTTCTACTATTCAGGTGGATTTGCAATTCACGGTTGAATATGTACATAATTGAAACATACATATTAGCTTGTTAAGGGAATATGTTTATTTTTATAGGAGAAAAACATAGCTCCTGTATATAACTAACTTCTTTTAGTTACAATAGCCAGTGTATCAGGTTTGGTGGACTGATTATAATCTTTTTTCTATTCCTAGTATGATAGATACCTGGAATTTCCAGATTTAACATCTGTCCTTCATGTACTTCACAAATAACCCTGAAGTTATTATTAGTGGAATAACCCATCCACTAATAATGTATAGTTTTGCTGAGACATGAATTTGAATTTTACATGCAGCAATTGGGTTGAGAGTTTTGTTTTGGGAAGTATGTAAAACCTGGTCACTTAGCCACCCAATTAGTCTAGCAGTCTCATCTCTGTGGCTTTGTTTTTGCTACTTGACTTTGTGTGTGTGATAACTCATGGTATTAAACACTACTTCACTTTCTGAGTAACAGTATGTGTTACAACTGAACTGTGAATTTGAGGATTTTCTGGGACATGGGGATATATCCACCAATAATGCCAAAGATCTGCCTTATCACACACATTAGTTAAATATTCCTTTCCATTACAAATGCTTCATAAAAAGGGTATCAAATGACTGCTCTAGTATTCTATTAAGTGAGTTAGTATTTTGAAATTTTTGCTGATGTCCAATCAGTAAAATTAATTACTTCTAATAGCAGTTGTTTATACATTAAATTTGCTATATTAGAAGTTAATGTTATCATCCAATCTTACATTTTTACAAAATGAAAGAATATTTTCACTGATAATTGAGTGGCCTTTGAGCTTGTGGGAAGAGAGAATAGGCAGTGTAGTTTGGTGGAAAGAGCAAAGACTGAAGTTCTTGGGTTCTGTGTCTACTCTAACACTACTGGAGTGACTTCAGGCGAATAATTTAGCCTGTCTAAGCATCCACTGTCTTATGTGAAAAACAGGGATTATAGTAGCTATTTTTCGAGCCTGTGAGATGAAAGAAGATGATGTTTTTAAAGTCCCTAATACAGGTTGGTAGGCCAAGCCCTCATCAAGTAGTAGTGACTATTAAGTTGGAGGTACTGAAGGAAGAGAATTATTTAGTGATGGTTGTATTTAAACTTTCTTAACTTTAAGTTTTGTGCAATGTAGCCTTATATTTCAAAAATGAACCAAGTATAAGTATACATTTTTTGAACTGTAATAAGAGGATAATTATTCCAGCAACATGTTAGTAGATTTTAAGATATCAAGATAAAAAAATATATTCCAAGTATAATAATACGAACATGTAAATTTTGAAGTTGAGTATATATACACCCAATTGTTAGATCTTAAATTTAGTCCTCATTTTACTTAGCTTATCTTTCTTTTTTTTTTTTTTTAAAGGAAAAAATGACTGTCTTTATTCTCAGGTGACATGATTGTGTACACACAAAATCCAAAAGAATCTTTAAAAATAAAACTACTAGAACTAATAAGTGAATTTACCAAGGTCCCAGAATATAAGGTCAAAATACATAACTGAATTATATTTCTCTATAGTAAGAAAAACTGGAAATTTTTTAAAAATTAAATACCATTTATAATAGCATTCAAATAACCATAAAATACTTAGAGATAAATCTAACAAAATATATATAAGATCTATGTACTGAAAACTACAAAACACTGCCAAGACAAATTAGAAAAGACCTAATAATTGGAGAAAGATGCCATGCTCATGGATTGGAAGACTCAATGTTATTAAGACATCAACTTTTTCCAGATTGATCTATAGATTCAACATAATGCAGGTCAAAATCCCAGCAGGACATTTTTTTTTTTTACTCCCTATTCATCATTTTATTGGAAGTCCTTGGTAGTGCAATAAGGAAACAAAATATATACAGATAGGGAAGGAAAAAATAAAACTTTTCAGATAACATGATTGTCTATCTAGAAAAGTCACAAAAAGGATACGAAAAACTCTTTAACTAATAAGTGATCTAGCAAGTTCACAGCGTACAAGGTAATTTATAAAAGTCAGTGTTTTCCTATATATGGAAATGAACAATTGGAATATGCAATGAAAAAATAACATATACAATACAATAGGGCCCCGAAAATGAAACACTTACGTATAAATCTAATAAATATACATAGAAACTGTATATGGAAAACTATAAAACTCTGATGTAAGAAATCAAAGATCTAAATGAATGGATAGATATTTCTTGTTCATGGATTGAGAGACTCAGTATAGTTAAGATGTCAGTTCTTTCCTACTTGATCATAGATTCAATGAAATTCCTATCGAAATCTCAGCAAGTTACTTTATGGATATCAACTAAATGATTCTAAAGTTTGTATGAAGGGGCACAAGACCTAGAATAGCTAACACAATATTATTATTTTTTTTGAATTTTTGAATTTTATTTTATTTATGTTTTTATACAGCAGGTTCTTATTAGTTATCTATTTTGTACATATTAATGTGTATATGTCAATCCCAATCTCCCAATTCATCCCACCACCACCACCCCTCCCCCACCACTTCCCCCCTTGGTGTCCATACGTTTGTTCTCTACATCTGTGTCTCAATTTCTGCCCTGCAAACCAGTTCATCTGTACCATTTTTCTAGGTTCCACATATATGCGTTAGTATACGATATTTGTTTTGCTTATGCTTCTTATATACTGGTAAAATCTTGTAGGTTTGTAATATGGTAAAATCTAGAATGTATGCCATGAAATTAACCTGAACTAGAATATTTTTTGCATGCATAAGGAAGTCTGCAAAGGGCATATTAACATTACATTCTTAATCTTTAAAGTAAACATAGTTTTTTAATTCTGGCTATCCAGATGAAAGAGCTTAATACTTCAGGTGACAGTAAAAAAATAAATAAATAAATAAAATAAGAACTACAGTCAGTCCTTTTACTTATTCTGGTCTTCCCCTTTTCTTTCCCTTAACAAGTATTCCAGACTTTCTTCATTATTCTCTATCCGCCTGCATTCAGTCCTGCCCAACTTACTCTCAGTAGATGACATACTCATTGTGAAAACTGAGGTCATCAACTATGAAATCTCTTACCTTCTTCCATCCCTACATCCACATCCATCCATACTGCCTGTCCTCTCAGAACATTTATATTCCTCTTTACCTGTAGTCATGGTTCCACTGTCTGGATCGCGCTTCTCATCCCTTCATGCTAATGTCTGTTTATCTTTCAAGAGTCAGCTCAGATATTGCCTATTCCACAAAATTTTCTATAATATTCCGGTATGAGTTAGGATTCTATACTTAACCAGCAAAATCTCAATTCTTATCATATTGGCTTAACTTTAAATTTTTTTCTCTGTTTTGAACTTATTTAAATAATTTTGAACTAAATACTCTGCTATGGGAATACGCCTAAAGGATTGTTTTTTTGAGTACTTTTTAAGATGTATGTTTTTTTTTTAAAGCTTTCCTCTCCCATTTTAAACCTCAGACCAGCTAGAAAACTTGGTCTTATTTAGATAATAAATGTTTAATTTAACTTTAACTTGAAAATTGTAAGCACTTTTTTTTTAATGAGTAATATAAGTTCATTGCAACCAATTCTTTAACATTTGATTTTATAAGCAAGCATATTTGTCTCTTTTTCAGGCAAACCTAGAATTAATGCAGTTTGAAATTGTTTTAAAATTTTGCATGCCAATTACACTTAGGCCACCTTTGAAAGTTTTGAACTTAACCTGTTTTAAGAAACTATGGCCCAAAATAAAATACTATATTCCCAATATCAGTGTGTGGACAGTTTACATGCTATAAGACAAATTGCAGTAATATAATTTTACAGCTAGGAGGCAGTCTGGTCAAAGAGTAAAATTCTCCCAGTTCTCATCTGAAAACAATATATTAAGCAGAATCTGGCAGGAATACATATTTAAGTCACGACATTTCCTATGGCACTTAAGGCATTCTTCATTGTCATCTGTTTGTAGTTATATAAAGCTACCACTTGTTTCTTGACAAGGAAAGGTAGGTTACTGTTAAAGTGAGCCCTGGTTTTCTACTTGATCTGTACATTGGTAGCTTTTGAAATCATATCCATTGCTGAAAAAAGTCATTCTTTACACAAAATCTCTATCTTGTTACTTGCATCAGAGTCATGGTTTTGAGCCAAACAATAATTATGTGTTTATGTTAGAAATTGAGCGAAATGTGTGTGTTGAAAGAAGAATGAAATATTCATTATTTACTTAGGTCCAGATTATTTTTTCTAAAAATGATTTAAGGCTATTTACAAAAAGGCATTACAAGTTAAGAAGGTAAAGTAGGTATTAATAATGAGAACAAGGCAAAGGGAAAATGAAAAAGAAAGCAAGATGGAGTTGGTGAGATTAGTACAGAAAATGTGTATCTTAATGTCCTACACATGCTTGATTTAGGGGGCTACATCATGTAAGATGAAGTCAGTGGTGAGATTAGTACAGAAATGAATGCTATCATGACCTATATACTTGATGTAGGTGAGCCACTAATTTGGCTCTATAAACTTGCATGAAAAAGGGAAAAATTGTTCAGAAAATTCAGTACTTGTAAGGTTAAAACAAACAAGAAAAACAACTTCTGAGACCAGGGACAAAATTATCTCCTAGGTATTCCTTCATAGGACAGTGGATAATATAAGAATGTATAATCAACAATGTCTTCACACTGAAGGCAGTGGTGAGTTTATATTTCATGGGAGTATCATTTATGTCCCTTGCAGAGGCCTTAGGTATTGAGTTAAAGAATTCAGTAAGCAATTTTGTGCGAGATCAATTAGAAAATGAAAAGACCTTTTAAGATTTTATTTCTTTTGGCATATGCTTTCATATACTTATACAGTATTTATCACTGATACGAGTGACAGACCTGTCTAAATATTGATATTGTATCTTCTCCTTTTAGATTCTGAAAAAGAGTTCCACATCCTCCCTCACCGAGTTTTTGTCCCCATTCCGGGATCCACTGTAATGTTATGTGATTATAAATTTGGTGATGAGTCAGCCGAAGAAATAAGAGACCATTTTATAGAGATGTTAGATCAGATGATTCAAATAGAAGATTTGGAAATTGCAGAGGAAATAAACACAGGTAATTATATGAGGTTATTTAAGAACTGTAACTGATTCACTGTGTTATAAAGCAGAAACTAACACACCATTGTAAAGCAATTATACTTCAATAAAGATGTTTAAAAAAAAAAAAAAAGAACCAGATTAGACTATAGCTGAGGTTACCTATGGGACATCTAGTTTAAGTATCATGTCTTTAGATTTCCTTTAAGCTAGTTCTGTTTGATACTTTTGAGGCATTTAAAAATGTGTCTTTTTTTCTACACAGTATATAAACATGCAGTGTTTTCCTGGAAAATTGTATCAAAATTTAAGATACTTTAGATTTTTCCAAGTCTAGCAAGTAGATCTTCATAAAACAAGTTCAGTCTTAAACAGGTAGAAATATATAGCTTTAAGGGATTTCTTTTATTATAAGAGAAGTTTTCTCAAAATCTGTTATTTTAATTATTTGGTTAAGCATCAAGTTACAGAAGTTTTTTAAACACTCTATTACACATCTCCATACTATTTGCTGTTATTTTCCTATCCCCTTCATTATAATTGGGATACTAAGCTAAAATGGGCAGTTCCAAAAATTAGATCAAGATTATTTTTACAGAGCATAGATTTGCCATACTATGTAATTGTGTAACACATATTCTTCCCCTAACCATTATTTTCATATTTCATCTTACATTTTAAAAGGTTTTTTTTGTTTTGCTTTGCTTTGCTTTGTTTTTGTTTCTAGTGAGAGTAGGATATGAAAACGTGTCTATAAATGTGTATGACAGTCTTCCTGAAACATTTTAAAAATAATGTGGTAAGGTAGTTATTTGCAAGTATCCATAAATATTGAGTATCTAGCCATTTATCAGTCTTGAAATTTCTGATATCATAGTAGAAAGTCTTTAGGTTATTTCTGAATATAAATGTTTATGAAATTTGAATATAACCATTTTTAAGTCCTTTTTCTAATTCTAATTTCTTAGTTATTCTTCTGTTGCTTAACTAATTCCCATTCCCCACAAGAGTAGAGTGATTGAGTCCTGTTGTTTCTATGGTGAATCAAGTAAGTATTTGGTTGGTGAATTTCAAATCTGTCGGTAAAGCCTCAGGTTAGTTGGAGATCACCAGGCTTGTTTTTTCAACAACTCCAAGTTCATATTAATCATGTGGAATAGTAAGTTTGTTTTAAAGGGGGAAAAAAAAAACCCTCGAAATTGCTCAGTAAAAGATGTTAAAGCTGTAGCTATGTTTCAGTCCTCTGAAAACTAATATTTTTAAAGGTATAGCTATAGCATATTCTCTAAGTGATAGATTTTGGAGTAGACTGGTAGAAATGTTTGCTACTTTGTGAAATATGTTTTTCCAGATTAGCGACTATGCTATTTCTGCCAACCAATCTTAGAGTCATGAGGGCAGAGATTTTTGTTTGCTTTGTTTACTTCTGTCACTAGTGCCTAACAGTAGTTCTTGACCAACTCTATTGTTGATAACTTGAATTAGTTTTACTTGGGATCATTAGAGTTGACCTGGTTCATCCTCTTTCATATAATACTGAAATCTATGGGTATTTAGACTTTTTTCTTCCTTATTCTGAATTCCAGTCTGCCTTCCTGAAACCTCTACTTTTTCAGTAATCTGGAGCAATTAAACATGAGTACAGTTGACACTTGAACAGTACAGGAGCTAGGGGCACTGACTTCCATGTGGTCGAAAATTCATGTATAATTTTGCAGTTGGCCCTCCATATCCGCAGTTCTACATCCACAGATTCAGCCAACCGTGGATTGTGTAGTACTGTAGTATGTATTTATTGAAAAAAATCCAAGTATAAGTACACCTGTGCATTTCAAACCCATGTTGTTCAAGTGTCAACTGTACTGCTTCTTTATTGAGGCCTTGCTGTAAGTTTAAATTGAGGGCAGTTGTCATGTTCTAAATATTTCAAAGCCAAATACTCCCATATACCTTTAACTGTTCTCATTATTACAGTTTCTAGACCTCATTTTTCCTTACCACCTTGTTTACCTTTCTTTAGGTTAGGAATTTTTAACCTGTGGTGTCCAAAATTTTGGGGTCATAGTTGGCTATCAGGAGATCCCTAAACCGCTTGAACATAATTGTATAATTTTTTTCTGGGGGAAAGATCTATAGCTTTCAAAGGGTTGGTGACCTAAGAAGGGTTAAAAACTGCTTTTTAAAATATCAGTATAGTCTGGCTTGCCTTTCTTGAAATATGTTACCCTGAATTGAACCTAATACTCTAATAATATTAGCTATTGTTTTTATCGAACCTGCTATGTGCCGGGCACCGTTTTAAGAGCCTTACAGATGCTAAATCATTTAGTCCTTATAAGAACCCTATAATGATTATTATACTATTGTTAGCTCAGTTTTCCCCATAAGAAAATTGAGGCTCAGAAAGGTCAAGTAATTTTTTCAGGGTTACATAGCTAATAAATGGTGGAGCTGGAATTTAAACTTAGGCAGTTTGGTTTTAGAGTCTGTGCTTTTTTTCCGACAGTTTTGTTTTACTGCCTTTCTGTGACACTTAACCAGGTCAGACTATAGGGTTATTACTTTCCATGATCTAGGTACTTATTTTAGCCTAGCCCTCTTAATTCCATCATTTAAAACAATTTTTTTAACTTAAATAAATGATGTTACATCATCCTCATTTAATTTCATCTTATGTCAGTGTAATTTCTCACTTGTTGGCTAGAAGCTTGGATCTGTTATCATATATAGTTTTCATATTCTTTTGAATTATTTGTCACACTTTTAGTGCATATTACATTGCTGAATTAAGTATGACTAAGGGAAGCACTGTATGCAAAACTTGGCCCATTCACAACTTACTTTAAAAATCAGATATAGGGCTTCCCTGGTGGCGCAGTGGTTGGGAGTCTGCCTGCTAATGCAGGGGACACGGGTTCGAGCCCTGGTCTGGGAAGATCCCACATGCTGCGGAGCGGCTGGGCCCGTAAGCCACAATTACTGAGCTTGCAAGTCTGGAGCCTGTGCTCTGCAACAAGAGAGGCCGCGATAGTGAGAGGCCCGCGCACCGTGATGAAGAGTGGCCCCCACTTGCCACAACTAGAGAAAGCCCTCGCACAGAAACGAAGACCCAACACAGCCATAAATAAATAAATTTAAAAAAAAAAACTTAAAAAAAATCAGATATAAAAGAATAGGAAGAGAGATTTCATTTAGATTTTTTTAAGACTACCATCTGTCTGAAATATTTTTATCTTGTTTAATTTTATGTCATATTTTAAACATAAGCATTTATAGACTAGTTTGTATTTTATTCAGTACTTTATAAGTTATACTTTAAAAATAGTTATAGTTATTAATCTTAATTAATAACAGATTAATATCCATTGTTTAAATTGCTAAGACAGGTTAAAATAAAAATCCAAGTAGCTTTCACCACTGTAATACATTCCTAAGGAAGCAACTATGGCAGCCTTGCTTGACAGCCTCCCCCAAATAAAACTAAAACCTAATAAATTAAAACCTGTATGAAACAATTTTATATTGCATTTCAGCAAACATTTATTGATTTTTCCATAAGAGTCACAAGGAAAGGGACTTTTCCTTTCTTGCTCACTGCTGTCATTTCTAGCACTTTCCTAAGAACCTAGCCTTAACACATTGTAGGTAATCAGTAAATATTTGTTGACTGAACAAATTATTGATTTTGTCAGTCCTAGGGTTTGGGGACCAAAATTCAATAAGATACTGATCCTGTCTTCAAGGAGCTAAATAGAATTTTTTTTTAACCTGTGTAGATCCTTTTATGTGCCCAGACTAGGTGAGTTCCTCCATTATACTTAATCATAGTTTTTTGCTGCTTTTTTGCATTAGTTTTCATTCTTGTAATTATTGAACTCATCAGTTGCATGTTTAATATTAATCTTTCATATTAGACTGCAAGTTTCTCGAGAGTATTTATTTCTCTGTCTGAATTCCATGCCTAAAACATGATAGGCATTCATAAATATTTGTTCCTAACTGACTTGACATATACTGAATTGGTCATTTTTAGGAAACTATAGCACAGCTTTTTTTAATACTTATTTTATGCTTGAAAAATTGTAAGCTTATGCCTAGCGAGATATAAGGTTTTTAAGGTTTGTGTAGTGCACTACACTGAACATGATGAAGATTCTAAAAGGATATAATGGTCATAGCTCTATGGCTCAATAGTTCAGAACATTTTAAGGGATATAGAACATTAAAAACATATGACAACATGTAACACTAATTGTTGCCCCGTAAATATTCCAGTTTATAGCATTTAATATGTCTATTTGTTAGATGTTTATTAAGCATTTGCTCTGTTCAAGGTAGTGTTATAGATGACAAGTCACTGGCCAGATTTCTTTCCTCAAGAAGCCTATAATCTGACTTGGAAGATAGAATTGTATGCATTATTAATTATTGCAGGGCATGTAGTAAGTTCCAAAGAGTAACTAAGAACTCAAGAACATCAAGATTAATGATCATAATTTTAGGGTCTCTAGTGATTTGGCTAATAATTCAGTCAGAAAAAATATTTTGATGGTAGGTTAGCAATAACCTGTAATCTATAGTAAGAAAGGTTTGACATTAGTATTTTCAAATTTTAGTAAATTCTTTCCACTTTTTCTTTCTTTATTATTACTATTATATTTCACTTTAACTAGAGGTTAGTTCCATAATAGGGGAATGAACAGAGAATTATCAGAACATTTAGCACAGGCATTATCCCTGGAGGTGATTCAGAGAAAGCGTCTCAGAGCAGGTAACATTTGAGTTCATTTTCAAGGATGAATACAGTAAAAGTAACTCTAAGCTGTTTAGGAATTGAACATTGGCATCAGATTTATTGTGGCCAAGAATAAGACTTGTCTAGAATTATATTATTTTTGCTTCATCAAGTATTTGTTGAATTAGAAGGAATGATATAGTTATTTAGTAGCAAAATAACACATTCCAAATTATGGGATAGGGTAAAAACATAAACATTTTAATAGAAAAATTAAGTGCTTTTACATATACATTCTGTTGGTTTAGAATTATGTTCACTTTTGCATTTATTCTTTAATTTATTCAAAAATATTAGATGCATAATTTTACCAAGATGTTTTAGCTGGCTGAGTCCAGGTCTTCCACTTACAGCTGTGTAACCTTGAACAAGTCCTCTCTGAACCCCAAATTCTTTCGGTGTTGGTACTAGAATTTAGTAAAAATGTTAGGGAAAATACTTTCTAAACAGAAAGAGATATAGAAATGTAAGGTGATATTTACTAGGGTTATTATAAAACTTTTAAATAATGGACCTTCTGAATTATAATGAAAAACATTAAAGTATAAGAGTAATGCTATGTAGTGTACATAGATTTTTCTAATTATTTGAAATTAGGGTTTCCAGGTAAAATAAACCATGAAAAGTGGAGTTCAAATGTTCAAATTCAAACTTGAAATCAATTACTGTACATTTAGGATTGTTAAACTTGTTATAAGTATCTAGCTTTATTTTCCAAGTATTTGATGTTATTATTTGCTTGATTATTTAATTATTTCTGTTCTGTAATGTAGTTGCCAAGTAGTTGCTGTGTTTAAAATACGTATTTTGCCAAGTAAGTATTTTAAAACAACATACTTTGAAATGACTTAAGGGATGAAGAACAATTTGTTTGTCAAAATGACTCACTTAAGGTGAGGGATAACTACGGCTTTAAAATTTCTTAAATGTATTAGTCATCTCCTGGTAGATATTAACTTAATAATTCAGATGTACTTTATCCACAGTATCAGCAAATTTGGAGACACACCTTTAAAATCTGGTGAAACCCATCTTTGCCAATTCTGTCTTGATATCAGAGGTGAAATTAATTTTCATTGCTTGGTTAAACATTGATAATTTAATTATAAAGAAAAAAAAGTAATGCTGAAGATGTATTTTAATGGCTGTCTAGTGAAACCTCATTAACTTAGGATTTAGGGATCTGGAAGATGACACCTAACTAAGGAGTTCAAGTGCTAATATTTCATTTTAAGCTTCTAAATAGTCCTACCTATCAGCAGCTTGGAATGAAATTGAATATATATACAACTTAGCGTGCATTCATCATGGCCCTTGTCTTCTCCTTTGTTGACAGTTGCTTAAGAAAGGTTTCTTTCTTACATGAATAATTTGAGATTTGTCTGCAGTTAAAATTACCTGGTTTTAAAGAATGGTTAAGATCTAATTTCCTATTGAATCACATGTTATTTGCATTTAAAGTTCAGATGACGTTAAGGTATTGGTAAAAATGACAGTATCTGAGATTTGAATTAAGTTCTACGTGGCCCCACCAAAAACAGACACAAACAAATTGTTATGGTAGGATTTATTCATCCTTGAAAAATGCTCTGCTTCACTAAAATTGTCTCAGCTTTGTATCAAATCAATATGATTTTGAATGACAGATTTTAAAATGGAAATAGCAGAGCAATGGAATGTCTTTTTTTAATAGAAGTAAATTGTTTATACAGCGGACTTGACCTCTTAGAGCATGCTCTTCTTCACAAATAACAAATCAGTATTAAATGTGTGAGTAATATGTCATGACAAATAAAACCATTTTTGTGCTCTTTATCTATAGGTACTCAAGTAAAAAAGTAAAAAATTTCCTGTCGCAAATAAGTATAATTCATGCTTCATCCATTATTTTTGTTTTTATCTGAGATAAGGATTTTAGTGGCCCAAAGAAAAAGCTTTTTAGCAGTGATATTTGCTAAAAGAAAAAGCCAAAGTTCTGTGTGTGTGTGAGTGTATGTTTTTAAAATGAATAAAATTGTACTCTCCATTCAACTTTTAGACATATGGATGAAGTTAGGGGAAATTTTAAGCTGGTAGTCTAGAAGTAAAGTGTTACGGCCCCCGAGAAAACTGGATGCTGTAGAAATATGGAAGACAATAATTCTGGAGACAGTTCATGAGAATTTGTTGGCCTTTGTGACTAGTTTGATATGGGAGTAGAACAAAAGAGAAAAATGTTTTGTGTTTGTTTTTAAAGTACTTCAGTCATATGCTCAAAGAGGGAAAAAAAGAACAGTTTTGCCCTTGATTCTAATGAGATGGCTACTAAGGATTATTTCTCAAAATGACAAACTTTTCTTCAGGGGAAGTTGATGAGAAGCAGGCAAATGTTTTTTCATCCATTTCGGTACCACAGATAATTATTTCAGTAAGTTATGCGTCATCCTTGTGAGCACATCTGCATGTGCCAGTATGTTGGGATACAAAGATGTCTATAAAAGATATTTTAAATCCAAGCAATAAGCTATTTTACTTTGAATTTAAACAGTAGTATTTACTGTGTCACTCTGTGGTTCTCTTCTCTTCTTTGTAAATAAAGGGATCAACGTGAATTTCAGTTGACCCTTGAACAACATGGGGGTTAGGGGCACTGACCCTCACGCAGTTGAAAATCCACACATAGCTTCAGTTGGCTCTCCGTATGGGCAGTTCCCTATCCATGGATTCAACTAACCATGGATCATATAGTATGTATTTAGTGAAAAAAATTTGCGTATAAGTAAGTGGATCCACGCAGTTCAAACCCATGTTGTTTAAGGATCAACTGCAGTTGTTTTCAAACATAGTTCCCTCGAGTTCTATAGAACAGCACTCTGCTGTCACCTCTTAGGGGAAGGAGGGAGTCTGGCTCCAGGAGCCCTTCATACCTGCTTCAACCAGAGTAATTCTGCTTTCATCTATTTTACATACTTGGATTTTCTGTCAGATTTTCTAGCACTAATTAAAAAAAAGAAAACCATTGGTCTATGTGATCCCTAAGGATGTTTTCAGTTCAGACACTTTTAGTCAGTGTTAAATAAATTCAGCTTGGCTGACCTACACAAATTATTGTCACCATAATGAAGTAGAAAGAGAACTTGTATTTGAATACTCATTCTGTTGCCTATGACCCTCAAATGTGCACTTAATGTCCCAGGTTTTATTTTCCAACTATAAATGAGATAATGTACTTACTTTGCTTAACATTGAATTGTTTTAAGGTCAAACTTATGGTCCCAATTTGCTTATGTAATTCAGGTTAGATCAAGAGTCAGCAAACTTTTTCTGTATAGGGCTAAATAGTAAATATTTTCGGCTTTGCAGGGCATGTAAGGTCTGGCCCATGGGCTGCACTTTGGCCCATGGCTACAGTTTGCTGATCCCTACTTTTATTATTACTGATTACTTAAAATTATTAATTGCTAAAACCGTCAATAAGAATATTATAAATTAATCCCAATTAAGAGCAAAATTTACCCTGTTCTATCTAGTTCGATTTTTGGTATCATTTGTCTCCACTACCATATAGTAATCAGATTATAATTTGTGGGAGTCATTCAGAACTGGCTCTGTGGCTCCTTGGTTTGGATCAGTTATAAAAGTACATAAAGTATTTTTTTTTAAGATAGAAGCTGAGGTCATTGAATTGAACCTTTCTTTTCTTTTTTTTAAATTGTATTTATTTTTGGCTACGTTGGGTCTTCGTTGCTGGGCGCAGGCTTTCTCTAGTTGTGGAGAGTGGGGGCTACTCTTCATTGTGGTGCACGGGCTTCTCATTACGGTGGCTTCTCTTGTTGCAGAGCACGGGCTCTAGCTGCGTGTGCCTCAGTAGTTGTGACTCGTGAGCTCTAGAGTTCAGGCTCAGTAGTTGTGGCACACAGGACTAGTTGCTGTGCGGCATGTGGGATCTTCCTGGCCCAGGGCTCGAACCCGTGTCCTCTGCATTGTCAGGCGGATTCTTAACCACTGCGCCACCAGGGAAGTCCCCATAAAGTATTTTAAAAAGTACATCAGTTTGATATATAGTCCATGAAATTTAATTCACTCGCATTTGATAAAGAACAAGTTTAAAAAGTCAAGCTGAAAAAAAAAATAAAAGTCAAGTTGAAGGAAAATGGAGCTCACTGTATGTTTTTTATAATGTTCTTTAAAACTCATTTTTAAGCGGTAATTATTCTCATTTTAATTAGGATTTATTTTTATTATCCTCTTGCAGCCTGTGTAAGTTCCTCTATGAATACTGAAGCTTCATTGGACAACACAGATGATGAACCACCAAAACAGCCAATTAAAACTACAATAGTGTTGAAAATTCAGCAAAACATAGGTATTATATTTCTTCTGTAACATTGAAAAGATGGTATTTTGGATTTGAGTTTTCTTGTTACTTTAAAATTATTTTCATTTCATTTCTTAAAAGAACTAGACTAAGCTAGTATTTATTCAGTATTATGGAAAGTGGTACACCCTAAGAGATAGAAAGATTTATAAATAAAGCATTGTCTCAAGTGCCCTAAAAGATGACACTTCCTATTAAATGTTTTGGTGTTTTTAGAAGAAAAACATGTTGAGTTTTGGGAATCAATTAGTATAGTAGGGCCAGTGTTTTCCAAACTGGTGTTCCCAGGATTGCTATTGTGAAAGATTTTGATAGGTGCTCTATGAAAAAAGTCAAATTCAAGTCTGGAAATTCTAATGCATTTTAGTATTTTAAAGGCTCCAAGAAGTGTGACAGTCACTTTAACATTTTTCAGACTTATTGATCAAAGAACATATAGACTGTTGTTTAGTTGAATGCCAATTTGAGAAATGCTTTATAAGCATTAAGATTTTTGACTGACTGAGAGAAGCCAGAAACTTTGGTTATTTTTCATGTCACTTATTCTTAAGTTAATTACCTAAATTCTTTGTACCTAGGTGTGTGTGTGTGTGTGTGTGTGTGTGTGTGTGTGTGTGTGTGTGTCTGGACTACTGTGGTCAGTTTTGTTTTTGTTGTTGTTTTTTAACTTAAAATGCTCAGGGAAAAAAATTAAAAGTTACCAACCCAAGCTTAATAATTCTTAGATTTTAGTTTCTGTAGTTTTCAATAGCTATATAAATGACTTCACATGGTAATTATTGAGGACTCCTGCCCACTGGAGATGTCTTTTTGGATTAAGCTAAGTAGCATGAGACAGCTGAAATGTCAATATAAATATTTATAGAAACCTTTTTAAGTATGTATTAGTTTGTCTCTTAGATTGTCTCTTAGATGTGTGTGAGTGCACTCATGTGTATAAGAAAGATACTTTTTTATTTTAAGGTGTTACGAAGGTGGTGAAGTATATGATTACCAGTCCAACTTTGTAAAATATAATTTTCAACCTACTGCTATATTTTCCTCTAAGACTTTGCTGGCATTTCATGCCTGTATATGTGTGTGTGTAAGTATATGTATTTGTGTGTGTGTGTTGTTATTGTTGTTTAGGCCCATCAATTACCGGCATTTCAAAGCCTAGAATCACTTAAGCCTTTCTTTTGCTCATTCCATTTCCATTTGTTTTGTGTTTGTTTTACTTTTAGGTGTGATTGCAGCATTTGCAGTTGCAGCCCTTGCTGCGGGTATCTCCTTTCATTACTTCAGTGATTAGGGTGAGGCACAAAGAGCTTCCTGATCATCCAGAGAACACTGACCAACAATTACGAATAATAATGATGCAAACAATCCATCTGCGTCTAAGACAGTAGCAGTCAGATCTGCTGCCAGAATGCCTATTAGATGTGTTTCTGACTAAAATGAAATCACCAGCTGCCTTGTTTAGCCCTGCTTATATTATAGGTGGCTCAGGCTTCCAAGAATAAAGTTAATGAATCTAGATGGAAGTTGCATGTAACAAATCGTTATTATCTATTTTTTAAAATGTTCAAAATGATGGTTTATTTTCATAGATTTTAGTCCTGTTGACCTGAACCACATATTGATCAGGACATTGGAAATTTGAATAGTCAGGGTTGACTGAATATCTTAGTAATAGAACAATAGGAGAAATTTCTACAAAGTGGGGCAAAAACTTATTGGATAAGTTCATAGTTTAGGACCTCTCTATACTCAGTTCCGAAATACTGATTGAGTTCCAATTGAGGGGTAGGAAACCTCTCCAGACCTCTTGAATCAGCAAGGATTGTCATAAATCATGAGCTTTTTCTGGTTAGTATATCATAACCTAATATATTAAATAAGACTTTTGCTTCCAGTAATATATTAGGTACTGCAAAACAACTAGATCCTGAATAAAATCTCCTTTTGAATACATTAATAGGCTCAAAGAAAGTAGGGGAACTTTCCAAGAACTACACCTCTCTTTTTTCTCCCTGACAAAATGAACACATTTTGATCTGGAAATTGTGAAAACTATATTAAGCATAAGGTTGACAGTGGTTGCCTGGGTGACAAATACCAATTGCAGCACTGCCATATGCAATTTTCCTTAGACCAGAAGCAAGGAGATAAATCTGAATCTGAGATGTCCCATCCAGGACAGTTGAAGTAGGCCTCAGTTTGTAATACCCTATAGTTCCTGGTAGAAACAAGATATAGGCCCCAGATTGCCATAGATTAAGATAAGCAATATTATTCATGGCTGGAGATCACCAGGTGCAAGTTGAAACTAGCTAGCTTAAGAAAGAACCTGTAGATATAAACTTTGGACTCAATTTTCCAAGGTCTTATCATCAACATACATGAAGGATGGAACCACAGACATATCTGAAAAAGAAACAAGTGGAACTGCTTGATGAGAAATATGTTACTTGCAATTAAAAAAAAAAAATCCCTTAGACATGTTGAATATCATATTAGACTCAGCTGAAGAGACAATACATAAACTGGAAGCTAGATATAAAGAAATTATCCACTGTGCAGCAAGGAGAAACAAGGTGCTAGAAAATATAAATATTAAGGAAAAGATAAGAGATACAGAAGGAAGAATTATGAATTCTAGAAGTACCAGCAGAAGAGAATAGAGAGGATGGAGGAGTGGCAATATTTGAAGAGATAACAGAATTTTCCACATTTGTTGGAAAAACACATATTCATAAGTTCAGGAAGCACAATGTATCCCAAGCATATATAGATAAAATCCAAGCCTAAACCCAATGTAGTATAACTGTGAGATACCAAACAGAGGATTCTTAAAGCAATCAAAGGAGGAAAAAGATTATCAGTGAAGGCAAGACAGATACTTCAGAAAGCTTCTCAATAGCAACAATGTACTCCAAAGGTGGTAGAATAGTGCCTTCAAAATTCTGAGAAAAACAAATTATCAACTTGGAATTTGTATGAAGCAAAACTGAAATAAAGACATATTCAAGTGAAAAACAGATTTTACCATCAGTGGAACTTCTTTAAAGAAATTGCAAAAGGATTATCGTCAAGAAGGAAAATGATTCCAAAAGGATGATCTGAAATTGAAGAACTAGTAAGGAAATAAATGAAAAACATGTAAATCAAAAGTGTTGTTTGTATAAAACAATCGTAATGAAAGAAGTGTTTATAAGAAGCAAGATTGTAACTAAATAAAACTAAACATTTTATGCAACATTAATGTGGACTTTTAAAATAGGATATAATTGAAAAACTGGACAGTAGTTCATAAGATGGGGGGGTGATTAGAATTAAAGTGTTCTGAAGTATTTTATTATTCAGAAAATGGGTTAAGGTACTGTTTAACTTTGAAATTATGTTAAATATGTGTAGTAGAATTTCAAGTGTAACTGCTAAATAATAGATATGGGATGAATCATTCCAAAGAAAAAAGTTAAAAATATGGAATAAGAAGACAATACCTAAATACAAAAAAAGGGAAAGAAATTAGGGTGGAGGAAATACAAAATTAGTAAGATAAATAGTAACAAGTCAAATAATTAAAATAACTATGAATAGGCTAAACCCAGTTAAAAACATTGATTCAGTTTTTAAAAAATCAGCTATAGGCTGATACAGGATTTTTTAAAGGATGAAAAAAATGCACTAGGCAAACAGCAAAAGAAAACTTATGTAGCTTTGGTGCTATCAACTCAAAATTAGACTTTATGATAGTATTATTAAATATGGAGAAGGCCACTACATGGTAAAAGCATCAATTTATTACAAATATATACAATTTTAGATTTGTATATGCTTTATAAAATGGCCTCAAAATGTATAAACTCTAGGGCTGAACCAACAAATTGAACAGCAGTGGGTGATTTTAACAGCTCTCAATTACTAATAAATCAACCAGACAAAAAATGAATGAAAACACAGTTTTGAATAATGCAATTAACAATGTTGATTCGATGAACATATTTAGAATAATCAACAGAATATTCTTTTTTTTTTTTTTTTTTTTTTTTTTTTTTAATTTTATAGCTACTTTATTTATTTATTTATTTATTTTTGGCTGTGTTGGGTCTTCGGTTCGTGCGAGGGCTTTCTCCAGTTGCGGCAAGTGGGGGCCACTCTTCATAGTGGTGCGGGGACCACTCTTCATCGCGGTGCGCGGGCCTCTCACCATCGCAGCCCCTCCCGCTGCGGGGCACAGGCTCCAGACGCGCAGGCTCAGCAGCCGTGGCCCACGGGCCCAGCCGCTCCGCGGCATGTGGGATCTTCCCAGACCAGGGCTCGAACCCGTGTCCCCTGCATTAGCAGGCAGATTCTCAACCACTGCGCCACCAGGGAAGCCCCAGAATATTCTTAAGCATTGTGTATTAGCAAAAATTGACCATGTATTAGGCATGAAGTAAGTTACAACAAATTTCAAAAAATTAGTATTAAATGAATAATCAGAAATAACTTAGGTTAATTTTTTTAAATCATGGTTTTACAAGTTTAAAAAAACTTCATAGATTAAAAAAAAACATACTTAGAACCTAATTATAAATACTACATTTGGAAAAATTGGGTGATGCAGCAGAAAGAGCGCTTAGAGGGAAATGGTTTTAAATGCTTAAATTAAAGGGTAAGTGTATAACTTAGGAAAAGAACAACAGAATAAACACAGTATAGAAGCAAGGAGACAGAGGAAAGGGAAGAAATCAATGAATTAGAAAACATATAGAATCACAATGTCAAAGTTGTTTTCATGACAAAACAAATTGGCATATTTGAACAAGAAGAAAACAGGGCTAAAGTAAACAATATAAAGATTGAAAAAGGGGTCTTAACCCACAGCAGAGATGAAAATGATGAGACTACCAGGAGCATCTTAATGTAGCTGAAAACAGACAAAATAGACCAAGGTCTAGAAAAGTGCCATTTCCTTAAATTGGCTGAAGAAGAAATAGACAAGCTACATGGACTTAATAGTATTGAATAGAAAATACTTTTAAAATTTTTGATAAAGAACATCTAGCTCATGTTTACAGATGTTTTACTCTTTCAAGGACCATACTATTTGAACATATTATACAAACTCTTCCAAAGAATATATAATGAGGGGATACTCTTCAGCTCATTTTATGAGGCCTGTATAACTTTTATTGATACTAAAACCAGACACATTTGGTAGGAGAAAAGAAAATTACAGACTAATAGCACTTATTAACACAGATCTGAAAGTCAAAAGCATTATTGATAAACTGAATTCAACATTATGTAAAAAAGGATAATGCATCATGATGAAGTTGCATACATTAAAAATCAGGAACATGACAAGGATACCTATTATCACTACTTCTATTCATCATTGTCCTGTAAAAAAATGAGCAAAAGAAACCAGGTATTTTAAGAGGGTGTGACTTAAACACCCCCTTAAACACATGAAACACATGAAAAGATGTTTAATTTCAAGTGATCAACTAGTTAAGACCACAATGAATAATGTTTCATCTGGCAGATTGAAAAATTAAGAAATATGCAATACCAAGAAGAAGATGTACATCAAGAAGATATCTAAAGGTGGAGTTGTAAACTAATAAACTTTGGAAAGCAATTTGGCATTATCTTGTAAGGTTAAGCATCCATGTACTCTAAAACCTAACCATTCTACTTCTACATACATACCTTAGAGAAATTCTTGCATACGTGCACAAGAGTACATGTGTGGGAATGTTCAAGGCAGCCCTGTTTGTTACCACCCAAATGTTCGCTGACAAGAGAATAAAAAATAAATTGTGGGTTTTGTAATTTTATTTGGCAGTGAGAATGACCTGAGAATAAAGTGATGATTAAATAAAGCAAGTCTTAGAAGCCTACATGCAGTTTTATAAAGCTTAAAAACAAACAAATCTAAACTATATTATGTTGGAATACATATATTTGTGTAAACTTTTTTTTGTTTTTTTTAAGTAAAGGATCATGTAAAAATTCATGATTACGATTTCAGAGTGAGAGTGATGGCAGGATAGGAAGGCAAGAAGGAACAAATGAACAAATGAAACAGTATTGGTGATGTTTTAGTTCTTGAGTTGAAATGAGTTTGTTTTTAATTGATGTACAGTTGATTTGCAGTGCTGTGCTAATTTCTGCTGTAAAGCAGAGTGACTCAGTTATACACATATATACATTCTTTTTTTATATTCTTTTCCATTATGGTTTATCCCAGGAGATTGGATATAGTTCCCTGTACTATACAGTAGGACCTTGTTGTTTATCCATTCTAAATATAATAGTTTGCATCAACTAACCCCAAACTCCCAGTCCATCCCTCTCTCTCCCCCGCCCCTTGGCAACTACATCTGTTCTCTATATCTGTGAGTCTGCTTACGTTTTGTAGATAAGTTCATTTGTGCCATATTTTAGACTCCATATATAAGTGATATCATGTGGTATTTGTCTTTCTCTTTCTGACTGACTGCACTTAGTATGATAATCTCTAGTTGCATCCATGTTGCTGCAAGTGGCATTATTTCATTCCTTTTTATGGCTGAGGAGTATTTCATTGTATATATGTACCACATCTTCTTTATCCATTCATCTGTCGATGGACATTTAGGTTGTTTCCATGTCTTGGCTATTGTGACTAGTGCTGCTTTGAACATAGGGGTGCATCTATCCTTTTGAATTATTGTTTTGTCTAGGTATATGCCCAGAAGTGGGATTGCTGGATCATATGGTAACTCTATTTTTAGCTTTCTGAGGAACTTCATACTGTTTTCCATAGTGGCTGCACCAACTTACATTCCCACCAACGGTGTTGGAGGGTTCCCTTTTCTCCACAGTCTCTCCAGCATTTGTTATTTGTAGAATTTTTAATGATGGCCATTCTAATCAGTGTGAGGTCGTACCTCGTTGTAGTTTTGATGTGCATTTCTCTAATAGTTAGGGATGTTGAGCATCTTTTCATGTGCCTACTGGCCATCTGTATGTCTTCTTCGGAGAAATGACTATCAAGGTCTGCCCATTTTTTGATTGGGTTGTTTGTTTTTTTGTTGAGTTGTATGAGCTGTTTGTATATTTTGGAGATTAAGCCCTTGTCGGTTGCATCATTTGCAGATATCTTCTCCCATTCTGTAGGTTGTCTTTTCATTTTAATGGTTTCCTTTGCTGTGCAAAAGCTTGTAAGTTTGATTAGGTTCCATTTGTTTCTTTTTTGAAGTGAGTTTCTTGATCATTTTATTTACTTCATGACATTTATGTATGTGTTATTTTGGTTGTCTGTTACTAAAAAACTACCCCCAAACTTAATTGAAACAACAACCATTTCATTTTTCTAATAATTCTGAGTTGACAGGAATCAGTTGGCTGATTCTGCTCTACATGGTGTTGTCTAGAGCTACAATTTTCTAGGAACTTGATTGGGCTTGAAACATCCAAGACAGCTCATTCACATGGTTGGCAGTTGATGCTGGCTGTTTGCTGGGAACTCAGCTATCACACCTCAGTTCTCTCCATGTGTCTTGTGGTTCTTCTATCATGGTGGCTGGACTTCCTCCTGTCATGATGGCTGGGAGCCAAGAAGTAGCATCCCAAGTGTGAGAGTTCCAAGAAGAGAAAAGTAGAGGCTGTGGGTTCTCTTGAAGTCTGGCTTGGAAGTCTCAGAACATCATTTTCACTACATTGTATTGGTCAAACTAATCTACAGGACCAGCCTAGGTCAAAGGGGACAGGGAAGGAGAACCTTTACCTCTCAATGGTTATGCATATGCAAGAAGAAAAGGGCTTGATGGAAGCCATCTTTGGAAATTAGTTACCATAATATACCCCAGGTTATAGCAGTTCATGTTCCTGACATGTGGAAAATGCATTCACCACCTCCCTAGACACCTTAAAGTCTCATCTTGTGTCATCAGATTCAGGCTCAAGGCTCATAATTTTGTCATCTAAATTGGTTTCAGGTACACATGGGCAACCTTTACTGCAGTTGCTCTCAATCTAATGATGCATGAACTAAAGAACCAAGTTTTCTTCCCCATACTCATCCAGCATACAATGGCAAGACAGGTAATAGCCACTCTTGTTCAAAAAGAGGGAAAATTGGAGGTACAATGCAGTGAATGCTCCATAGCAATTCTGAACTCCAGTAGGACACATGTCTAATTCGTCATGATTCTATGAGCAGAGAATGTATGTCAATTAGAACCTAATTCTTCTTGAGAGTGGTTCTCATCTCTTGGCTCTTCCATACAAGATTTTGGCTCTACTCTGAGTCATTTTCCATGAGAAATGGCTTATATTTGAAGCTGAGTAGCTTTCTCAACCTGCTTTCTATTGAAGCAGGTTGAGAATGGTTCAAGACCCAGAAGCATATTTTTATTTTGAGCTGTCTCTCCCTTTTAGACTAAACTGATGTAATTCCTTTTAAAATATCATGTATTTACTATGAATCAAATTATCCATTCCATTAGACAAAAGGCACACCCACAAACGTTCAAGACGGACCTCTCTCTTTCTACTTTGAGCAGAGAGTCAGGGTGCTGAAGGACAATACCCTTAAAAATCTTAGATACCCATTGTCTAGCTAAGAGGAGTACAGTCTTTGCTCATAAGATTCTAAGTCTTTTTGTGTAGCTAAGAGATCTATGAGGCACTGGCTTAAATATTTCTGAAGTCTTAAAGATTATTACAGCTGCACCCTTGATCCTAACTTACCCTGATGCTCTGTTTCACTAGCAATTCCCTGGATTTGATCTCTGCCCATAGGGCATTTCCTTCTTGAGAACCTTTTGCTGTCTGGAAAAGGTGTTCTGGGTCCTTTATATTTTTTTATAAATTTTTCTCCAAAACCCAACTGTTTCTGATTTAGTTCATCTCTCTCTTCTCATATTTGATCTTAGCCAGCTAGAAGAAGTCAGTTGGCATTTTCAGTATTCTGCCTGGAAATCTCCTCAGCCAGATCCACAAGTTTATTAGGTTACTTCTTCCCCTTAGCAATTTCCACAAGTTTATTCTACCTTTTGCATTACTGTAGGTGAAAGTGTTGCCTTTCACAACAACAGTTGCCTTTTTTTTTTAAAGCAAGTTTCTTTTTTTTTTTTTAATATTTATTTATTTATTTATTTATTTATGGCTGTGTTAGGTCTTCGTTTCTGTGCGAGGGCTTTCTCCAGTTGCAGCAAGCGGGGACCACTCTTCATCGCGGAGCGTGGGCCTCTCACCATCGCGGCCTCTCCCATTGCAGAGCACAGGCTCCAGACGCGCAGGCTCAGCTATTGTGGCTCACGGGCCCAGCTGCTCCGCGGCACGTGGGATCTTCCCAGACCAGGGGTCGAACCCGTGTCCCTGCATTGGCAGGCAGATTCTCAACCACTGCGCCACCAGGGAAGCCCAACAGTTGCCTTTTAATGACAATTTCCTCATTGTTATTCTACCACCACTGTTTCCTGAAGGTTGTACAGCCATCTCCTTCTCAGTTCCAAAGTTAAAGTTACATGTTTTGGTTTTGGCCCAATAGAATCCTATTTCTAGGTACCAATCAACATCTATTGGTTATCTCTGGCTTCATAACAACCTCAAAATTGTTGGCATTAAACTACCATGTTTTTGTGAGTAGACTGGCTAAGCTGAAAGGTTCTTCTGCTCCACATGATGTTGGCCAGGGCTTCAATTACCTAAGAACTGTGACATCCAAAATACCTGATCCACATGGTTGGCAGTTTATCTGTTTCTCCTCCACATGACCTCTCCATAGGTCTTAGGCTTCTCACAGCATGGTGGTTGAATTCCAAAAAAAGAGCCCCCAAAATCAATGTTCAAAGAGGAAGTAGGTAGAAATTGTTAACTTCTTAAGGTCAGCGTTCAAAAGTCCTGGAATGTCATTCCTCCGTATTCTATTGGTCAGAGCAAACAGGACCAGCCTAGTTTCCATGGGAGGGGAAAAAGCACATTTCTCAGGGGAGGAGTAGCACATGCATACAGAGAGGGAAAGAGTTGATGGCATTCATCACTGAAGACTAACTACACATATATATACTTTAGTATATGTCAAACTTTAAAAATGATCAAGGGGCTTCGCTGGTGGTGCAGTGGTTGAGAATCCGCCTGCCAATGCAGGGGACACGGGTTTGATCCCTGATCTGGGAAGATCCCACATGCCATGGAGCAACTAAACCCATACACCACAACTACAGAGCCTGCGTGCAGCAACTACTGAAGCCCACGTGCCTAGAGCCCATGCTCCACAACAAGAGAAGCCACCTCAATGAGAAGCCCGCTCACTGCAACTAGAGAAAGCCCACACGCAGCAACGAAGACCCAACTCAGCCAAAAATAAATACATAAAAATAAATAAATTTATTTTTAATAAATAAACAAATAAATAAGTAAAATAATAAAAATGATCAAAAATGCAGAAGAAATGGGAGACTATTAAAGAAGTTCCCAGAGAAATAATTACTATTACCTAAAAGCATAATCCAAATATTATATTTACCATAGTCTGCCTTTTACTAAAATGCCTCTGTCTTTCTTCTTTCTGTTGTGACATTTCAGTGAAAATATAAAATATCTTTCCCTTTTACTTATTCCTATAATGCTCAAATGGCAACTGGTTCAAAACCGTATTACCATAATTGTTGGGGATCATCAAGCTCTATTAAAATGCTTGTTATGTTTGTTGACTATTATCTAAAGGATTTGTCTAAATATAAATTAGCCAAAATATCTAGTAAATTTTTCTTGATTTCTCATTTTAACCTAATAAGTAATTATATTGGGAATATCAAATATGGTATTAAATATTCACTAAAGGTAGTCAATGAGTTCTCATATAATTCATAACCTCTTAAAAGGTAAATTAATATTTTAATGGGTTTTGATTAATTGATTAAAGACAGGAGAAAAAACTGGAGTTAGAAATGACAGTTATTTTTCTTGGCTTTTGCCATTTCTAAAGTGTTTTCACATACATGATCTCATTGGATTTTTACAACACTCTTCTGTTGTAAGCAGAGCAAGAATTTGTTGAATGGATCCAAATTTGATGGATACAATCGAAGTACACATTGATTTTTTTTTTAAACACCTTTATTGGAGTATAATTGCTTTACAATGTTGTGTTAGTTGCTGCTGTATAACAAAGTGAATAAGCTATATGTATACATATATCCCCATATGCCCTCCCTCTTGCCTCTCTCTCGCACCCTCCCTATTCCCCTCTAGGTGGTCACAAAGCACCGAGCTGATCACCCTGTTCTATGCGGCTGCTTCCTACTAGCTGTCTATTTTACATTTGGTAGTGTATATATGTCCATGCCACTCTCTCACTTCATCCCAGCTTACCCTTCCCTCTCCCCGTGTCCTCAAGTCCATTCTCTATGTCTGCGTCTTTATTCCTGTCCTGCCCCTAGGTTCATCAGAACCTTTTTTTTTTTTTAAGATTCCATATATATGTGTTAGCATACTGTATTTGTTTTTGTCTTTCTGACTTACTTCACTCTGTATGACAGACTCTAGGTCCATCCACCTCACTACAAATAACTCAATTTCGTTTCTGTTTATGGCTGAGTAATATTCCATTGTATATATGTGCCACATCTTCTTTATACATTCATCTGTTGATGGACACCTAGGTTGCTTCCATGTCCTGGCTATTGTAAATAGTGCTGCAGTGAACATTGTGGTACATGACTCTTTTTGAATTATGGTTTTCTCAGGGTATATGCCCAGTAGTGGGGTTGCTGGGTCATATGGTAGTTCTATTTTTAGTTTTTTAAGGAACCTCCATACTGTTCTCCATAGTGGCTGTATAAATTTACATCCCACCAACAGTGCAAGAGGGTTCCTTTTTCTCCACACCCTCTCCAGCATTTATTGTTTGTAGATTTTTTTGATGGTCGCCATTGTGACTGGTGTGAGGTGATACCTCATTGTAGTTTTGATTTGCATCTCTCTAATGATTAGTGATGTTGAGCATTCTTTCATGTGTTTGTTGGCAATCTGTATATCTTCTTTGGAGAAAGGTCTATTTAGATCTTCTGCCCATTTTTGGATTGGGTTTTTTTTTTTTTTTCAGCTGCATGAGCTGCTTGTATATTTTGGAGATTAATCCTTTTTCCATTTCTTCATTTGCAAATATTTTCTCCCATTTTGAGGGTTGTCTTTTCGTCTTGTTTATGGTTTCCTTTGCTGTGCAAAAGCTTTTAAGTTTCATTAGGTCCCATTTGTTTATTTTTGTTTTTATTTCCCTTTCTCTAGGAGGTGGGTCAAAAAGTATCTTGCTGTGATTTATGTCAAAGAGTGTTCTTCCTATGTTTTCCTCTAAGAGTTTTATAGTGTCTGGCCTTACATTTAGGTCTTTAATCCATTTTGAGTTTATTTTTGTGTATGGTCTTAGGGAGTGTTCTAATTTCATTCTTTTACATGTAGCTGTCTAGTTTTCCCAGCACCACTTACTGAAGAGGCTGTATTTTCTCCATTGTATATTCTTGCATCCATTATCAAAGATAAGATGACCATATGTGTGTGGGTTTAGCGCTGGGCTTTCTATCCTGTTCCATTGATCTACATTTCTGTTTTTGTGCCACTACCATACTGTATTGATTACTGTAGCTTTGTAGTATGGTCTGAAGTCACAGAGCCTGTTTCCTCCAGCTCCATTTTTCTTTCTCAAGATTGCTTTGAGAAAGCAAAGCAATTTGGGGTCTTACGTTTTGTGCAAATTGTGAAATTTTTTGTTCCACTTCTGTGAAAAATGCCATTGGTATTTTGATAGGGATTGCATTGAATCTGTAGATTGCTTTGGGTAGTATAGTCATTTTCACAATGTTGATTCTTCCAGTCCAAGAACGTGGTATATCTCTCCATCTGTTTGTATCATCTTTAATTACTTTCATCAGTGTCTTATAGTTTTCTGCATACAGGTCTTTTGTCTCTTTAGGTAGGTTTATTCCTAGATATTTTATTATTTTTGTTGCAGTGGTAAATAGGAGTGTTTCCTTAATATCTCTTTCAGATTTTTCATCATTAGTGTATAGGAATGCAAGAGATTTCTGTGCATTAGTTTTGTATCCTGCTACTTTACCAAATTCATTGACTAGCTCTAGTAGTTTTCTGGTGGCATCTTTAGGATTCTCTATGTATAGTATCATGTCATCTGCATGACAGCTTTACTTCTTCTTTTCCGTTTTGGATTCCTTTTCTGTTTCTTCTCTGGTTGCTGTGGCTAAAACTTTCAAAACTATGATGAATAATAGTGGTGAGAGTGGGCATCCTTGTCTTGTTGCTGATTTTAGAGGAAATGGTTTCAGTTTTTCACCATTGAGAACAATGTTGGCTGTGAGTTTGTCATGTATGGCCTTTATTATGTTGAGGTAAGTTCCCACTATGCCTACTTTCTGGAGAGTTTTTATCATAGATGGGTGTTGAATTTTGTCAAAACGTTTTCCTGCATCTATTGAGATTATCATATGGTTTTTGGTCTGTAGTTTTCTTTTTTTGTGACATCTTTGATTTTGGTATCAGGGTGTTGGTGGCCTTGTAGAATAAGTTTGGGAGTGTTCCTGCCTCTTCTATATTTTGGAAGAGTTTGAGAAGGATAGGTGTTAGCTCGTCTCTAAATATTTGATAGAATTTGCCTGTGAAGCCATCTGGTCCTGAGCTTTTGTTTGTTGGAAACAAACGGTCTCAATTTCAGTGCTTGTGATTAGTCTGTTTATATTTTCTATTTCTTCCTGGTTCAGTCTCAGAAGGTTGTGCTTTTCTAAGAATTTGTCCATTTCTTCTAGGTTGTCCATTTAATTGACATATAGTTGCTTGTAGTAATCCCTCATGATTCTTTGTATTTCTGCAGGATCAGTTTTTACTTCTCCTTTTTAATTTCTAATTATGTTGATTTGAGTCTTCTCCCTTTTTTTCTTGATGAGTCTGGCTAGTGGTTTATCAATTTTGTTTATTTTCTCAAAGAACCAATTTTTATTTTTATTGATCTTTGCTATTTATTCCTTCATTTCTTTTTCATGTATTTCTGATCTGATCTTTATGATTTCTTTCCTTCTGCTAACTTCAGGGTGTTTTTGTTCTTCTTTCTCTAATTGCTTTAGGTGTAAAGTTAGGTTGTTTATTTGAGGTTTTTCTTGTTTCTTGAGGTAGGATTTTATTGCTATAAACTTCCCTCTTAGAACTGCTTTTGCTGCATCCCATAGGTTTTGGGTCGTCGTGTTTTCATTGTCATTTGTTTCTAGGTATATTTTGATTTCCTATTTGATTTCTTCAGTGATCTCTTGGCTATTTAGTAGTGTATTGTTTAGCCTCCTTGTGTTTGTATTTTTTACAGTTTTTTTTTCCTGTAATTGATATCTAGTCTCATAGCATTGTGGTCAAAAAGATACTTGATATGATTTCAGTTTTCTTAAATTTACCAAGACTTGATTTGTGACCCAAGATATGATCTATCCTGGAGAATGTTCCACGAGCACTTGCGAAGAAAGTGTATTCTGTTGTTTTTGGATGGAATGTCCTATAAATATCAATTAAGTCCATCTTGTTTAATATGTCATTTAAAACTTGTGTTTCCTTATTTATTTTCATTTTGGATGATCTGTCCATTGGTGAAAGTGGGGTGTTAAATCCCCTACTATGATTGTCTTACTGTCGATTTCCCCTTTTATGGCTGTTAGCATTTGCCTTATGTATGGAGGTGCTCCTATGTTGGGGGCATAAATATTTACAATTGTTGTATCTTCTTCTTGGTTTGATCCCTTGATCATTATGTAGTGTCCCTCTTTGTCTCTTGTAATAGTCTTTATTTTAAAGTCTATTTTGTCTGATATGAGAATTGCTACTCCAGCTTTCTTTTGATTTCCATTTGCATAGAATATCTTTTTCCATCCCCTCACTTTCAGTCTGTATGTGTCTCTAGGTCTGAATTGGGTATCTTGTAGACAGCATATGTACGGGTCTTTTTTTTTTTTTTTTAATCCATTCAGCCAGTTTATGTCTTTTGGTTGGAGCATTTAATCCATTTACATTTAAGGTAATTACTGATATGTATGTTCCTATTACCATTTTCTAAATTGTTTTGAGTTTGTTTTTGTAGGTCTTTTCCTTCTCTTGTTTCCTGCCTAGAGAAGTTCCTTTAGCATTTGTTGTAAAGCGGGTTTGGTGGTGCTAAATTCTCTTAATTTTGCTTGTCTGTAACGGTTTTAATTTCTCCATCGAATCTGAATGAGATCCTTATTGAGTAGAGTAATCTTGGTTGTAGGTTTTTCCCTTTCATCACTCTGAATATGTCCTGCCACTCCCTTCTGGCTTGCAGAATTTCTTCTGAATGCTCAGCTGGTAACCTTATCGGGATTCCCTTGTATGTTATTTGTTGCTTTTCCCTTGCTGCTTTTAATATTTTTTCTTTGTATTTAATTTTTGATAGTTTGATTAGTATGTGTTGGCATGTTTCTCCTTGGATTGATCCTGTATGGGACTCTGCGCTTCCTGGACTTGATTGAATATTTCCTTTCCCATAATAGGGCAGTTTTCAACTATAATCCCTTCAAATATTTTCTCAGACCATTTCTTTTTCTCTTCTTCTTCTGGGACCCTTAAAATTTGAATGCTGGTGTGTTTAATCTTGTCCCCGATGTCTCTGAGACTGTCCTCAATCCTTTTCATTCTTTTTTCTTTATTCTGCTCTGCTGTAGTTATTTCCACTATTTTATCTTCCAGCTCACTTTATCCATTCTTCTGCCTCAGTTATTCTGCTATTGATTCCTTCTAGAGAATTTTTAATTTCATTTATTGTGTTGTTCATCATTGTTCGTTTGCTCTTTAGTTCTTCTAGGTCCTTGTTAAACCTTTCTTGTGTTTTCTCCATTCTCTTTCCAAGATTTTGGATCATCTTTACTATCATTACTCTGAATTCTTTTTCAGGTAGACTGCCTCTTTCTTCTTCATTTGTTTGGTTTGGTTGGTTTTTACCTTGCTCCTTCATCTGCTGCATATTTCTCTGTCTTCTCATTTTGCTTAACTTACTGTGTTTTGGGTCTCCTTTTTGCAGGCTGAAGGTTCGTAGTTTTCATTGTTTTTGGTGTCTGCCCGCAGTGGATAAGTTTAGGTCAGTGGGTTTTGTATGCTTCCTGGTGGAGGGGACTGGTGCCTGTGTTCTGGTGTGTTGGGCTGGATCTTGTCTTTCTGGTGGGCAGGGCTGCGCCCAGTGGTGTGTTTTGGGGTGTCTGTGAGCTTAGTATTATTTTAGGCAGCCTCTCTGCTAATGGATGGGTTTGTGTTCCTGTCCTGCTAGTTGTTTGGCATGGGGCATCCAGCACTGGAGCTTGCTGGTTGTTGAGTGGAACTGGGTCTTAGCATTGAGACAGAGATCTCTGGGAGAGCTCTCACCGATTGATATTACGTGGGGCTAGGAGGTGTTTGGTAGTCCAATGTCCTGAACTCAGCTCTCCCACCTCAGAGGCTCAGGCCTGACATCAGGCTGGAGCACCAAGACCCTGTCAACCACACAGCTCAGAAGAAAAGTGAGAAAAAAAGAAAGGAAAAAAAATTTTTTGAATAAAATAAAATAATTAAAATAAAAAATTTATTAAAATAAAAAAACAAAAAAGTAATTTAAAAAAAGAGAGCAACCAAACCAATAAACAAATCCACCTATGATAACAAGCGCTAAAAACTATACTAAGATAAACATAAAAATCAGAAACAAGTCAGTCGCAGACAGCAAATCCCAAGTCTACAGTTGCTCCCGAAGTCTACCACCTCAATTTTGTGATGATTTGTTGTCTATTCAGGTATTCCACAGATACAGGGTACCTCAGGTTGATTGTGGCGATTTAATCCGCTGCTCCTGAGGCTGCATGGAGAAATTTCCCTTTTTCTTCTTTATTCTCACAGCTCCTGGCGTTCAGCTTTGGTTTTGGCCCCACCTCTGTGTGTAGGTTGTCCTCAGGCTTCTGTTCCTGCCCAGACAGGACGGGGTAAAGCTGCGGCTGATTCGGGGGCTCTGGCTCACTCATGCCGGGGGGAGGGAGGGGTACAGTAGTTATAATTGGAATGCAGGGAGAGCCTGCAGCAGCAGAGGCCAGCATGACGTTACAACAGCCTGAGTCATGCTGTGTGTTCTCCTGGGGAAGTTGTCCCTGGATCACGGGACCCTGGCAGTGGTGGGCTGCACAGGCTCCTGTGGTGGGGGGAGGGGTGGGGCATGTGGATAGTGACCTGTGCTTGCACACAGGCTTCTTGGTGGCTGCAGCAGCAGCGTTAGCGTTTCATTCCTGTCTCTGGTGTCCAAGCTGAAAGCCGTGTCTCTGGAGCTCGTTTAGGTGGTGCTGTGCCTTCTGTGGTTAGACGGGAAAGGAATCCCCTCTCCTCGCACACCCTGAAACAATGGTCTCTTGCCTCTGAGGCAGGTCCAGACTTTTTCCCGGACTCCCTCCTGGCTAGCTGTGGCGCACTAGCCCTCTTCAGGCTGTGTTCACCCAGCCAACCCCAGTCCTCTCCCTGGGATCCAACATCTGAAGCCCGAGCCTCAGCTCCCAGCCCCCGCTCGCCCCGGCGGGTGAGCAGACAAGCCTCTCAGGCCAGTGAGTGCTGGTCGGCACTGATGCTCTGTGCGGGAATCTCTCCGCTTTGCCCTCTGCACCCCTGTTGCTGTGCTCTCCTCCATGGCTCTGAAGCTTCCCCCCTGCCCACACCCCATCTCTGCCAGTGAAGGGGCTTCCTAGTGTGTGGAAACTTTTCCTCCTTCACAGCTCCCTCCCAGAGGTGCAGGTCCCATCCCTATTCTTTTGTCTGGTTTTTTTTTTTTTTTTTTTTGCACTACCCAGGTACGTGGGGGAGTTTCTTGCCTTTTGGGAAGTCTGAGGTCTTCTGCCAGCATTCAGTAGGTGTTCTGTAGCAGTTGTTACACATGTAGATGTATTTTTTAATGTATTTGTGGGAAGGAAGGTGATCTCCATGTCTTACTCCTCTGCCATCTTGAAGGTCCCCACACATTGATTATTATATGTTGTATCCAAGGACATATAGTTAGGAAGAGTAGACATTTGGGTAACTATTACCTATCTCAGTAATCAGATTATTCCTTATTTTTTCATCTTTGTAAAAATATTTTGTAAATATTTTACATAATTAGCCCCATCAAATAAAAGTAGAGTTTATACTGTACTGTGGAACTACTTAAATTCTGATCCCAAAATAACCCTGTACAAAAATTTTTAATTAGAAAGGCTTACCTTTTAGGAAAAGATTTTTCTTTTGTGTGTGCATTTGTGTGTGTATGTGAATTTGTGTTTTTTAAAAATTCTTATTGAAATATAGTTGATTTACAATGTCGTTTTAGTTTCAGCTATACAGCAAAGTGATTCAGTTATATATGCATGCACACACACACACACACACATATATAGTTCTTTTTCAGAACATTTTCCAGGTTATTACAAGATATTGAGTATAGTTTCCTGTGCTATATACAGTAAATCCTTTTTGCTTATCTGTTTCATGTATAGTGGTGCATATCTGTTAATCCCATACTCCTAACTTATTCCTACCCGTATATATATATATTCTTTTAAGGAAAAGATTTTTCAATCCATTTGTTCAGTTTGTTAAGGAGATCTTATGTTTACAGAATTGTGAAGGGAAACTTGATGATAGGGATGAAGGTACTTTAATCAGCTCAGATTCTATTTTAGTCAAATCCAATTTAGTTGTAGACGTGCCTGATGCCTGTCCCCATGATTAAAATTCTGAATGTCAATAAACTAAGATGCTGACTGCAATATCTATATCTAAACAAAAATTATGTCATTTAAAAATATTTCTGTGCTTTCAAGTTAGTACTACTGAAAATAATTTTCTAGATTTTAATTATAAATGAAATAATAGTTGTTGATAATGGAGAGTTGAGTTGTATCCCTAGGTCTTTCAATTGGGAAACAAAACCTTGGGAAATCACTTAATTCCTTTGATCTTTAGGTTGAAACAAATTCTAACATTAAACTAACTCTAATTATTTAGTGCTTTACAGTTTACAAAGTATTTTCATTTTTATCATACTTTAACAATTCAGAAATTGAGGTTCAGGAAAGTAATTTGCTAAACATAGTAGTGAGGCATATACATATTCAGGGGAAAGATACTGATGAAAGGGAGGGATTGAATATGAAGAAGCAAGAGGGATGACTATACAGAAGAAAACATGAAAGTAAGATTCCTGAAAAGGGTGGAAGGGGATAGTTTCTAAAGCATTGTCCTTGAGAGAAGGAACATCTATAATATAATAGCTCAGAGAGAGAAGAAAATTAGTGCATGTGTATATGGACTTATAGGTTCAGTAGTGGAAAGTTAAAGATAATTTTATCTGATGGCTTCAGATCTCTATGAAGTTGGCAAGGTCATCTACTGTGAGTGAAGAAAGAGGAGCATAAAGAAGACTTCAAAGACTTGTTGCAAATAATGGGAGGTCAATTCGAACAAAGAAACATAGCAGGATTACCAGACAGTGGTAAAGCCCCATTTGAGTTTAGTAATAATAAATGAATGAACTTATATTATTTTGCCCCCAGTAGTCTTTGACTTCTCAGATTTAAGAATAGAAAAAGTAAATAGCAGCATTTGAGGGTCTCGTCCAACAGATAAGCTGAAAGCAAAGAAAGGCTAAGAAATGTAAGATATTGCCAATACTGTTATTTAAAGGATATTATTTAAAGGATGAACTATGAAATCTAAACTGAATAAAAAATTGAAGAGAGAGAAAGGGGAGAGAACACCGTGAGAGAGAAAGAAAGAGAATGTTCTGGTGAATTGTAAGTGCATCAGTGCCATGGAGATCGAGAAAAAATAAAAGACTTAAAATAGTTGATAGTTGAGGGACATCCCTGGCAGTCCAGTGGTTAAGACTCCACACTTCCACTGCAGGGGGCACAGACAGGTTCAATCCCTGGTTGGGGAACTAAGATCCCGCATGTAGTTGACAGGTAAATATGGAGACATGATTGTGATCATAAACAAGAATGCTTGGAATAGTGATTTGGGAAGAAACACATAGATGATAGCAAATGAAGTGAGTGGCTGATGTAAAGTAGGTTATTGGAGGTCAAGAGATGAGGAGGTCAAGGAACAGAGTCCAGATTATGGAACGGTGGTCTGTTAAAATAATGATAATACCCAACATGATAATAGAACTTGAAGCATAAGAGAAGGCTGTGTGAATTGAGTATCAAAATTTTGATAAATGAGGGAGAGTGATTAGAATATCCCTAATTGACAGTTCCAAGGATGGAGGAAAAGTGATACAGACAAACAGCATGAGCCTTTTAAAAAGCACATAAGATTTTTTACAGAAGCAAGTGGGAACAATGATCTACAGTGTAAATGCTGTTTGGATTTTGAAAGAATAAACAATCACCACTTGAAAGCAATAAAGGGAACGGGTACTTTCTTTTAAGAACTAGGTTTTACTTATGGCAAAGATGTAGAAGGAATGCTTAAAGAAAAGGTTGAAAATAAAGGGAAGTGTGCTGCTTTTAGAGGGGAAGTGTAAGTGAATGGGGATAATGGTACAGTAGAGTATTATGGCAAACAGCAAGTTGGGAGTGGGCAAGCAGTAGTGAATGGGAAGAGGTTGGGGAGCTTTCACTTTGGATGTTGACTGTGTTGAATGCAAGGTTGAGAATCATGGCAGATTTAATCTCAGTTTCCTAAAATGTAATCTGTCTAATAGTGACATAATTTATTAACTTTTGAAAATCTTCTTTGTGTGCTAGCTGGGAAAAAATGGTTAATTCACTAATTCTTGGTTGCAGTGTTTTATATGTCCCTTAGATCAAGCTTATTAATTATGTGGTAAATATCTACATCGATAATAATTTTTTGTTATTTGATCTATTAAAGATTGAAAGAACTGAACTGAAATCTCTGATGGTGGATTAGTCACTTTCTCCCTGCATTTTATTTTATTAAAAAATTTTAATTAAAAAAATTTTTTTTGGCTGCACCATATGGGATCTTAGTTCCCAAGCCAGGGATTGAACCCACACCCGCTGCACTGGAAGCATGGAGTCTTAGCCACTGGACCATCAAGGAAGTTCCTCTCCTTGTATTTTATTAATTTGTACTGTGTATATTTTATGACATTTTATTAGGTATGTGTAAGTTTAAAATTGATAGATTTTCCTGGTGAAATGTACCATATTATCATTATGTGATGACCCTTTCTATAATAATGCTTTTTCCCTTTAAACTTATTTTGTCTGATATTAATTTAGTGATTCATGCTTTAAAAAAATTTTTTCTTGTTATCACTTTTCCATTATTTTACTTCCAACTTTTGGGTCCTGATGTTTTTTTCCATTTTGTTGAATTTTATTTTATTTTTTTATACAGCAGGTTCTTATTAGTTATCCATTTTGTACATATTAGTGTATATATGTCAATCCCAATCTCCCAGTTCATCCCACCACCACCCCACCCCACCCCACTATACCCCTTGGTGTCCATACGTTTGTTCTCTACATCTATGTCTCCATTTCTGCCTTGCAAACCGGTTCATTGGTACCATTTTTCTAGATTCCTCATATATGCGTTAATATTCGATATTTGTTTTCCCTTTCTGACTTACTTCACTCTGTATGACACTCTCTAGGTCCATCCACGTCTCTACAAAAGACCCAGTTTTGTTCCTTTTTATGGCTGAGTAATATTCCATTGTATATATGTACCACAACTTCTTTATCCATTCATCTGTTGATGGACATTTAGGTTGCTACCATGACATGGCTATTGTAAATAGTGCTGCAATGAACATTGGGGTGCATGGGTTTTTTTGAATTTCGGTTTTCTCTGGGTATATGCCCAGTAGTGGGATTGCTGGGTCATATGGTAATTCTATTTTTAGTTTTTTAAGGAACCTCCATACTGTTCTCCATAGTGGCTGTATCAATTTACATTCCCACCCACAGTGGAAGAGGGTTCCCTTTTCTCCACACCCTCTCCAGCATTTGTTGTTTGTAGATTTTCTGATGATGCCCATTCTAACTGGTGTGAGGTGATCCCTCATTGTAGTTTTGATTTGCATTTCTCTAATAATTAGTGATGTTGAGCAGCTTTTCATGTGCCTCTTGCCCATCTGTATATCTTCTTTGGAGAAATGTCTGTTTAGGTCTTCTGCCCATTTTTTGATTGTGTTGTTTGTTTTTTTTAATATTGAGCTGCATGAGCTGTTTATGTATTTTGGAGATTAATCCTTTGTTCACTGATTCATTTGCAAATATTTTCTCCCATTCTGAGGGTAGTCTTTTCCTCTTGTTTATAGTTTCCTTTGCTGTGCAAAAGCTTTTAAGTCTCATTAGGTCCCATTTGTTTATTTTTGTTTTTATTACCATTACTCTAGGAGGTGGGTCAAAAAGGATCTTGCTGTGATTTATATCTATGTTTTCCTCTAAGAGTTTTATAGTGTCCGGTCTTACATTTAGGTCTTTAATACATTTTGAGTTTATTTTTGAGTATGGTGTTAGGGAGTGTTCTAATTTCATTCTATTCCATGTAGCTGTCCAGTTTTCCCAGCACCACTTATTGAAGGGACTGTCTTTTCTCCATTGTATATCCTTGCCTCATTTGTCATAGATTAGTTGACCATAGGTGCGTGGGTTTATCTCTGGGATTTCTATCCTAAACCAATGGGATTTCCATTTATCTATATTTCTGTTTTTGTGCCAGTACCATACTGTCTTGATTACTGTAGATTTGTAGTAAGTCTGAAGTCAGGGAGTCTGATTCTTTCAGCTCCATTTTTTCCCCTCAAGATTGCTTTGGCTATTCAGGGTCTCCATACAAATTTTAAGATTTTTTGTTTTAGTTCTGTAAAAAATGCCATTGCTAATTTGATAGAGATTGCATTGAATCTGTAGATTGCTTTGGGTAGTATAGTCATTTTCACAATATTGATTCTTCCAATCCAAGAACATGGTACATCTCTCCATCTGTTTGTGTCATCTTTGATTTCTTTCATCAGTGTCTTATAGTTTTCTGAGTACAGGTCTTTTGTCTCCTTAGGTAGGTTTATCCCTAGGTACTTTATTCTTTTTGTTGCAGTGGTGAATGGGATTGTTTCCTTAATCTCTCTTTCTGGTCTTTAGTTGTTAATGTATAGGAATGCAAGAGATTTCTGTTCATTAATTTTGTATTCTGCCACTTTACCAAATTCATTCATTTGCTCTAGTAGTTTTCTGGTGGCATCTTTAGGATTCTCTATGTATAGTACCATGTCATCTGTAAACAGTGACACTTTCACTTCTTCTTTTCCAATTTGTATTTCTTTTATTTCTTTCGCTTCCCTGATTGCTGTGGCTAGGACTTCCAAAACTATGTTGAAATAAGAGTGGCGAGAGTGGACATCCTTGTTTTGTTCCTAATCTTAGAGGAAATGCTTTCAGTTTTTCACTATTGAGAATGATGTTTGCTGTGGGTTTTGTCATATACGGCCTTTATTATGTTGAGGTAAGTTCCCTCTATGCCCACTTTCTGGAGAGATTTTATCATAAATCAGTGTTGAATTTTGTCAAAAGCTTTTTCTGCATCTATTGAGATGATCTTATGGTTTTTATTCTTCAGTCTTTTAATATGGTGTATCACATTGATTGATTTGTGTATATTGAAGAATCCTTGCATCCCTGGGATAAATTACACTTGATCATGGTGTATGATCCTTTTAATCTGCTGTTGGAATCTGTTTGCTAGTATTTTGTTGAGGATTTTTGCATCTGTGTTCATCAGTGATATTGGTCTGTAATTTTCTTGTTTTGTAATATCTTTGTCTGTTTTTGGTATCGGGGTGATGATGGTCTTGTAGAATGGGTTTGGGAGAGTTCCTTCCTCTGCAATTTTTTGGAGAGTTTGAGAAGGATAGGTGTTAGCTCTTCTCTAAATGTTTGATAGAATTCCCCTGTGAAGCCACTGGTCCTGGACTTTTGTTTGTTGGAAGATTTTTAATCACAGTTTCAATTTCATTACTTGTGATTGGTCTGTTCATATTTTCTATTTCTTCCTGGTTCAGTCTTGGAAGGTTATACCTTTCTAAGAATTTGTCCATTTCTTCCAGGTTGTCCATTTTATTGACATAGAGTTGCTTGTAGTAGTCTCTTAGGATGCTTTGTATTTCTGCGGTGTCCATTGTAACTTCTCCTTTTTCATTTCTACTTTTATCGATTTGAGTCTTCTCCCTCTTCTTCTTGATGAGTCTGGCTATTGGTTTATCAATTTTGTTTATCTTCTCAAAGAACCAGCTTTTAGTTTTATTGATCTTTGCTATTGTTTTCTTTGTTTCTATTTCATTTATTTCTGCTCTGATCTTTATGATTTCTTTCCTTCTGCTAACTTTCGGTTTTGTTTGTTCTTCTTTCTCTAGTTCCTTTAGGTGTAAGGTTAGATTGTTTATTTGAGGTTTTTCTTGTTTCTGGAGGTAAGCTTGTATAGCTATAAACTTCCCTCTTAGAACTGCTTTTGTTGCATCCCATAGGTTTTGGGTCGTCGTGTTTTCATTGTCATTTGTCTGTAGGTATTTTTTGATTTTCTCTTTGATTTCTTCAGTGGTCTCTTGGTTATTTAGTAATGTATTGTTTAGCCTCCATGTGTTTGTGTTTTTTACATGTTTTTCCCTGTAATTGATTTCTAGTCTCATAGCGTTGTGGTCAGAAGAGATGCTGGGTATGATTTCAATTTTCTTAAATCTACTGAGGGTTGATTTGTGACCCAAGATGTGATCTATCCTGGAGACTGTTCCGTGCACACTTGAGAAGAACGTGTAATCTGCTGTTTTTGGATGGAATGTCCTATAAATATCAATTAAATCTATCTGGTCAATTTTGTCATTTAAAGCTTCTGTTTCCTTATTTTTTTTCATTTTGGATGATCTGTCCATTGGTGTAAGTGAGATGTTAAATTCCCCCACTATTATTGTGTTACTGTTGATTTCCTCTTTTATAGCTGTTAGCAGTTGCCTTATGTATTGAGGTGCTCCTACGTTGGGTGCATATATATTTATAATTGTTATATGTTCTTCTTGGATTGATCCCGTGATCATTATGGAGTGTCCTTCCTTGTCTCTTGAAACATTCTTTATTTTAAAGTCTATTTTATCTGATATGAGTATTGCTACTCCAGCTTTCTTTTCATTTCCATTTGCATGGAATATCTTTTTCCATCCCCTCACTTTCTTATAGACAGCATATATATGGGTCTCGTTTTTGTATCCATTCAGTGAGCCTGTGTCTTTTGGTTGGAGCATTTAATCCATTCACATTTACGGTGATTATCAATATGTATGTTCTTATCACCATTTATTTAATTGTTTTGGGTTTGTTTTTGTAGGTCCTTTTCTTCTCTTGTGTTTCCCACTTGGAGAAATTCCTTCAGCATTTGTTGTAGAGCTTGTTTGGTGGTGCTGAATTCTCTTTGCTTTTGCTTGTCTCTAACGCTTTTGATTTCTCCATCAAATCTGAATGAGATCCTTGCCGGGTAGAGTAATCTTGCCCAGGAAGATTAAATATATCATGCCACTCCCTTCTGGCTTGCAGAGTTTCTGCTGAGAAATCAGCTGTTAACCTTATGGGAGTTCCCTTCTATGTTATTTGTTGTTTTTCCCTTGTTGAATTTAATAATATTTCTTTGTCTTTAATTTTTGCCTATTTGATTACTATGTGTCTCTGCCTGTTTCTCCTTGGGTTTATCCTGCCTGTGACTCTCTGTGCTTCCTGGACTTGGGTGGCTATTCCTTTCCCATGTTAGAGAAGTTTTCGACTATAATCTCTTCAAATATTTTCTCGGGTCCTTTCTCTCTCTCTTCTCCTTCTGGGACCCCGATAATGTGAATGTCATTGCATTTAATGTTGTCCCAGAGGTCTCTTAGGCTGTCTTCATTTCTTTTCATTCTTTTTTCTTTATTCTGTTCCACAGCAGTGAATTCCACCATTCTGTCTTCCAGGTCGCTTATCCATTCTTCTGCCTCAGTTATTCTGCTATTGATTCCTTCTAGTGTATTTTTCATTTCAGTTGTTGTATTGTTCATCTCTGTTTGTTTGTTCCTTAATTCTTCTAGGTGTTTGTTCTTCAATTCTTCTAGGTCTTTGTTAAACATTTCTTGCCTCTTCTCTATCTTTGCCTCCATTCTTTTTCTGAGGTCCTGGATTATCTTCACTATCATTATTCTGAATTATTTTTCTGGAAGGTTGCCTATCTCCACTTCATTTAGTTGTTTTTCTGGGGTTTTATCTTGTTTCTTCACCTGGTACAGAGTCCTCTGCCTTTCATTTTGTCTATCTTTTTGTGAATGTGGTTTTCTTTCCACAGGCTGCAGGATTGTAGTTCTTCTTGCTTCTGTGTCATTATGTTTTAAATGTATTTCTTTTGAACAGCAAGTACCTTGATTTTTAAAGTCTAATTTGAGAATATGTGCCTTTTAACTAGTGAGTTTAAGTCATTTATGTTTTTGTTACTATTGTTATGTTCGGAACTCTTTCTACTTTAAATGTTCACTTTGCCACTTAGAAGATAATGCTCGTTTCAAATGGATAGCAATTCACTGCTATTCACCTCAGGAAAAGTCAAATCAGTTTTAAAATTCCTTCCCATTCCCCCACCAAAACAAAAGCTACAACAAAATTATTTATAAATCCCTCTTCTCCTTAAACACTGAAAGTAGGAAAATGATGGGCAAAAATGGCATCTGTATTTTTAATAAAAGATAAATATACTGTAAAGCCATGGTTTTATTCTTCTAAACTTCTTGGGACTTATGTAGCTTGTTATGTAAGCCTCTGTAATTCAAGTTGCCTAGCCAGTTGAATTTCATGTGTGATTATCATTGCCTGTTGAAAGTGCATTAATTTGTTAGAACAGGAACAGTGTAGGGGAGTTAATTATATGTTGTCAGCAATGAATAAATGTCAACGTTTAAAAATGAATTATTATTTTTGAGATACCATGATTAAATCAAACTAGTATGTGTTCAGGGATTGGGAGTGGGGGCGGACACTCTGAGAAATAAAATAGCCTAGGGTGAAACACCTGGTTTTGTGAAAACTAATTTTTGAAGCATTATCTTACATACTATGGCAAAATAAAAGAGCCCTGAAAGATATAAGGACTTTGACACTCGTTATAACTGAGAACCTCAAGTAAAGATAAAATGCAATGTTTTCTCTAAATGCTATTGCCCAAATAAGGAAAACCTATAATTGAAAACTGAGATTAGTGTATACTTAACCCTGTTCTCTCTGCCCAGGACCATGGCCACTGCATTAGTTGTTGGAGTTGTGAGACTTACTGAAGCTTTGTCTGGATTCCAGGTAACTTTTGTTTTGTTTTGTTTTCTGTAGAATTGCCATATGGACTTGAATATATTAAAACATATTTTCTAATCTTACAGAATCCCAATTTTGGTTGTTCCTGTATTCTTTGTACTGATGACTGCTTTGTGAGGAGTATGATGTAATGTGAATAGTGTAGGCACTAAGCATTAAGTTCAAACTCTACATCTTAGTACCTTTATAAACCTGGACAAATGAACTAACCACAAACACTTCAATTCCTCCATCCTCTGTGTTAGTTAACTTGATTGGTGGTGGGGGAGATCCTCTCACAGTGTATATGTATATCAAATCATCATGTTGTATACTTTAGATGTCTTACAATTTTGTCAATTATACCCCAAATAAGCTGAAAAAAATTGTCTCTGTCCTTGAGCAGGATGTATTAAAAACATTGCTCTGCCTATCTCATAGAGGAATTGTGAGAATCAAATGAGGTAATGTATGTGAAATTCTTATAGATATTATAACACAATATAAAAATGTTAGCTATGTTATTTGGAATCTCCAAAGCTACTATTGCATAGCATGGATAGTATTGCCTTCACATGAATTCTTTAGTAATCACAACTTACATGGTGTTTTTGCCTTTATATTTGTTTCAGTAATTTAATATTTAATTTGTTTGTGAGGTGCTTTACTTTCATAACAGGATATACAAACAGCTGCCCATGACAAATGTAGTTGTTCTTAAATAACTTCTCAAATTTTCTTGCTAAAGGCACAAGGATTATTGAAACAACATATATATACCAAATTTTTTCAAGTAAAATTGCTGTAAAAAATAATAACTTTTGTCATAAAACCTGCAGGTCTTTATCTAAATTTGTGTCAATACCATAGTAGTCTTTATAATCTTTTTAGGCTTCAAACATTCAGTTAGGGATCAAACGCTTGAAAGTTGACTAAATCATTGCTGTTAAGTATTTTTTTAATTAAAAAAATTTTTAAATTGAGGTATAGTTGATTTACAATATTACATTAGTTTCAGGTATACAACATAGTGTTTCACACTTTTTATAGAATATACTCCATTAAAAGTTATTAGAAAATAATGGCTAAAATTCCCAGTGCTGTACAATATATTCTTGTTCCTTATCTATTTTTACATAATGGTTTATATCTCTTAATCCCATATCCCTATCTTTCTCCTCCCTCTTCCCTTTCCCCACTGGTAATCACTAATTTGTTCTCTGTATCTGTGAGTTCGTTTCTTTTTTGTTATATTCATTTGTTTGTTTTATTTTTTAGATTCCACATATAAGTGATATCATGTAGTATTTGTCTTTCTCTGTCTGACTTATTTCACTAAGCATAATATCCTGCAGGTTCATCCATGTTGTTGCAAATGGCAAAACTTCATTCTCTTTTATGGTTGAGTAGTATTTCACTGTATATATCTAAATCTTCTTTATCTATTCATATGTTGATGGATACTTAGGTTGCTTCCATACCTTGGTAATTGTAAATAATGCTTCTATGAACACTGGGGTGCCCATAACTTTTCAAATTAGTGTTTTCATTTTCTTTGGCTATATACACCAGGAGTGGAATTATTGAATCATATTGTAGTTCTATTTTTGAGGAACCTCCATACTGTTTTCCACAGTGACTATACCAATTTACATTCCCATCAACAGTGTACAGTGTAGCAGGTTCCCTTTTCTCCATATCGTTGCCAACATTTATTATTTGTGGTCTTTTTGATGATAGCCATTCTGCCAGGTGTGCGGTAACATCTCATTATGGTTTTGACTTGCATTTGTCTGATGATTAGTGATACTGAGCATCTTTTCATGTGCCTGTTGGCCATCTCTATATCTCTTTTGGCAAAATATGTATTCAGGTCTTCTGCCCATTTTTTAATCAGGTTGTTTGTTTCTGTTTTTGGATATTGAGTTGTGTGGACTGTTTATATATTTTGGATAGTAACCCCTTTAATGGGACATCTGTTTGTGTCATCTTCAATCTCTTTCATCAGTGTCTTAATTTTTTAGTATTGGTCTTTTACATCCTTAGGTAGGTTTATTCCTAGGTATTTTGTTCTTTTTGATGTGATTGCAAATGGGATTGTTTCCTTAATTTCTCTTTTTGATAGTTGTTAGTTGTTTCTCTTTTTTTGTTGTTAGTGTATAGAAACGCAACAGATTTCTGTATATTAATTTTGTGTCCTGCAACTTTACCGATTGATGAGCTTTAGTAGTTTTTTGGTGGTGTCTTTAGGATTTTCTAAGTACAGTATCATGTCATCTGCAAACAGTGACAGTTTTACTTCTTCCTTTCCAATCTAGATTCATTTTATTTCTTTTTCTGGTCTGACTGTTGTGGCTAGGTCTTCCAATACTATGTTGAATTAAATTGACTAGAATGAGCACACTTGTCTTGTTCCTGATCTTAGAGGAAATGCTGTCAGCTTTTCACCATTAAATATGAGGTTAGTTGTGGGCTTATCATATATGGCTTTTATTATGTTGAGGTATGTTCCCTCTATGCCCACTTTCTGGAAATGGATCTTGAATTTTACCAAAAGCTTTTTCTGCATTTATTCAAATGATTATATGGTTTTTATTCTTCAATTTGTTATTGTGGTGTATCACATTGATTAATTTGTGGATATTGAAGCATCCTTTCTTTTAAAAAAATTTTTTTTTAAATTTATTTATTTTATTTATTTATTTTTGGCTGTGTTGGGTCTTCACTGTTGCACGCAGGCTTTCTCTAGTTTTGGCAGGTGGGGGCTACTCTTTGTTGAGGTGCGCAGACTTCTCATTGCAGTAGCTTCTCGTTGCAGAGCACGGGCTCTAGGTGTGCAGGCTTCAGTAGTTGTGGCACATGGGCTCAGTAGTTGTGGCTCACAGGCTCTAGAGTGCAGGCTCAGTAGTTGTGGCACACGGGCTTAGTTGCTCCACGGCATGTGGGATATTCCCAGACCAGGGCTCGAACCTGTGTCCCCTGCATTGACAGGCAGATTCTTAACCACTGTGCCACCAGGGAAGCCCTGAAGCATCCTTTCATCATTGGAGTAAATCCCACTTGGTCAAGTTTTATGATCCTTTTAATGTCTTATTGGATTCAATTTGTAATATTTTGTTGAGGAGTTTTGCATCTATGTTCATCAGTGATATTGGCCTGTAATTTTCTTTGTGATATCTTTGTTTGGTTTTGGTATTAGGGTGATAGCTTCATAGGGTGAGTTCAGAAGTGTTCCTTCCCCTGCAATTTTTTAGAACAGTTTGGTAGAATTCATCTGTGAAGCCATATGGTTCTAGGCTTTCGTTTGTTGGGAGTTTTTAAATTACTGATTCAATTTCATTACTGGTAATTGTTCTGTTCATATCTTCTATTTCTTCCTGGTTCAGTCTTGGGAGACTGTACATTTCTAGGAATTTTTCCATTTCTACTAGGATGTCCATTTTATTGGCATATAGTTGCTCATAGTAGTCTCCTATGATCCTTTGTATTTCTGTGGTTTCCTTTCTAACTTCTCCTTTTTCATTTCTGATTTTACTGATTTTGGTCCTCTCTGTTTTTTCCTTGATGAGTCTGGCTAGGGGTTTATCAATTTTGTTTATTATAAAAGCCAGTTCTTAGTTTCATTGATCTTTTCTATTGTTCTTTTAGTCTCTATTTTATTTATTCCTTTTCTGATTCTTTATTATTTCTTGCCTTCTACCAACTTAGGGTTTTGTTTGTTTTTCTTTTGCTAGTTCCTTTAGATGTAAGGTTAGGTTGTTTATTTGAGATTTTTCTTGTTTCCTGAGGTAAGCATGTGTCACCATAAACTTCCCTCTTAGAACTGCTTTTGCTTTGTCCCATAGATTTTTGATTGTTGTATTTACGTTTTCATTTGTCTCCAGGTATTTTAAAAATTCTTCTTTGATTTCTTCAACAATCTATTGATTGTTTAGTAGCATATTATTTAGCCTCCACGTGTTTGTGGTTTTTGAAGTTTTTTTCTTGTAGTTGATTTCTAGTCTCATAGATATATGGTCAGAAAAGATACTTGATATGATTTCACTTTTAAAAAATTTACCATGACTTGTTTTGTGGCCTAGCATGTGATATATCCTGGAGAATATCCCATGAGTACTTGAAGAGAATGTGTATTCTGCTGCTTTGAATGGCATATTCTATATATATCTATTAAGTCCATTAGTCTAATGTGTCATTTAACGCCAGTGTTCTCTAATTGATTTTCTGGCTGGATGATTTGTCCATTGTTGTAAGAGGGGTGTTAACCTGGGAGGAAAGGATTTGAATTTGAGAGTGGTCACCAGCATTCAATGAAGCCAAAAATCAAGATGAGGATTATAGAGTCTAGTGTGTTTGGTTCTAGGTGGCTGTGTTTTATATCCCCCATTTGCCCCTTAAGAACGACTTTCTATCCTTCTCCAACCTGCTTTGTGCCCAGGGAAAGTTGACCTAATACACATCAACAATGTTCTTTTGCCCTCTGGCTTCTGGTTGGGTTTGGACAATGGGAGGCACTGAAGAGAGATAAGAGAACAGAAAGAGAGATAACTCCTGTTATTTATTTTGATATCTCTCTCCCTCCTAGGTCATAGATTGGCAGGGGCAGTGTCTCTCCCAACAACTAAAGCTCCTGTTGGGCAGCACTTTCCTATAACTATGTCTCTCTGGTTTCCTCAAGGCCTGGGGGTAGTAGTCACTTTCACCTGTTGCTAGCCCTGTGGTGCTTTACCATCCCCTGTTAGTTTCCTGCCCACATTTTTGTATACACAGTCTCTTCATTATACTCCCTTCAATCATACCTTTTCTGTTTGTGCTGTTTCTTGCCAGAAACCTGCCTGACACAGAGGTCATTGTTGATCTTTGTTAGAATCACTTTTAGTGGAGTGGTTGAGGAAGAGAGGTGAAGTAAATGGAAAGAAAGAAAGAAAAATATTAAGGACATGGATTTTTTTTTCAAGAGTGTGGCAGTGAAGGGAAGGAGAATGCTAGAGAGCATCATAGCTAGTGAGAATTCTGAAGAACTAGAGAAAAAAATTTTAATGAGAGATGTAGACTTAATTTTAGGTTGTGAATAAGAAGTTAATATAGAAGGAGAAGAAAAATTGTATAATATAAGCAAAAAAGTTGTGAAATTTGAATGTGATATAATCTGATTAAAATCACAGATGGCAGGATTAGCCTTGTACAGAGAGACATCTTTGAGAACAATGAAATGGTGAATAGAGGATTAATATATGTGGGGTAAATAATTAGGGAACTTCTTGCTGAGGAGGCTCAGTTTCTTCTGTGATGTTGAAGGCAATGTCATTTTTTTCAGAGAGGGAAGGATTTGTGAGAAGAAGACTGACAGGGAATGATAAAGGATGAAATGGTGGCTGTGGGAAATGGAAGAGAGACTTGTTTGCTGGATAAGCTATGGACTGTAGTTGAAATGTCCAGAAACTTGGGGATTTAAAAGAGAAGTGCTTTGGAAGAATAAGAGGATGAAATACGGAGTGTGCTAACAGGAAGGTGGTTGATGTCATCTGCCAAGTGTCTAAGCTACATGGGAAGGGCAGAAACCATGAAAATGGAGATAGTGTTAAAAAGACAAGGTTGAGAAATTTGAGGTCTTAAAGAATGTGCATTGGGAGTAAAGGGCTGAGAGAGCTTGAGGGGTAGATGCCTATCATCAGAGAATGGTATATTGAAATTGAAGATTTTTAAAAGAGTAGTGAAAGTAAGGGAGGAACTGAATAGATATGACAGTGTGTTAGCTAATCAGAGAGGCATGAGTGGATGACAATTTCTTCACTGAAATTCTATATCAGCTGGATTCCAGAATATAAGACCTTAGACAGTAATAAACAAAATAAAAATAAATCCCTATCTTTTTAAATTTCAGAAATGTGTGCTCCTAATTGCAAGTCCTGATATGACTATATCTTACCCATTTTAATTACCACCCTCTATTATCTAACATAATTCTATGCATGTATTAGATACTCAAATATTTGTAGAGTATTTGAAAAAAAGAACAAAGAAAAACACATCAAATTTTCATTATAAGATAATAGCTTACTAGATATATTTGAGCAGCTAGGTATATGATCGTAATTATATTCTGCAATAAATTCAGTATAAAACTCCTCAAAATTCTGTAGATTTGTTTCTTATTTGTATGTTAATGTTTGTTTGGCACTTCTGTTTTCAGAACTAATTTAATTTGTATTTATTGTGGTATCTACAGTCAATTTGAAATGGCAGGTTTTTTTAAGGATCTTTCTCTTTCAATTCAAATATATAGATTTTAAAAATAAGTTCCTTATATAGAGGAATGTGAGTGATGTGTTTGGGATAGATAATCGCATTCAAACTTCTTCATAAATGAGCCTCTATTTATGTAAGCATATCTTTAAGATCTTATATTTATGTACTATATTACCATTTTACTTCATATATAACTGTTAGTAATTATAACAGTAATAATAACATTGGGTATTGTTTATTATGTGACAGGTGCTGTTCTAAGTAGTTTACACGATTACTCATTTTTTCCAAAATGTGCTATTATTATTCTTATTTTACAGATGAAGAAACAGGTATAGAGAGGTTAACTAACTTGCCTAAGATCACAAAATTAGTGAGTAGATTCAAACCTAGGAAGTCTGGCACTGGTGCTCAGGATATTAACTACCACTACTAATATAGACATAGATTTAGATACAAATGTAGATGCATTTATCATCTGCTTGCTTAAATGTCTGTTTTCTTTACCTTGAGCTCCCTAAGATCAAGGACATTGCATGGCACATTGCAGCTTATCAATAAATATTGTAAACTAATGAAAAATCTTCTCACTTTCCAAGATAATTTTGCTGTTTCCTACAGATTTTCCTATTATATTTATATTACTTTTCAACTAACACTCTTGGCTTTTCTTTCAAGTCTATTCCAGTTATTATTTGGGTGGTTTGTTATGAGACATGTTATGACATTTTAAATCTCTACATCTAAAACTTTTGCTGAGACAAAAATTATCTTTTCCTCTCCTCCTGCCAAATATCACAGCAGATTAAGTGTTTACATGAGGGGAGTTTGTAGTCCAGGATTTCTGCAGCAGCGGGCTTCAAATATTCTAGTCAAATCCTGCCTTTTTCCGACTCTTCCTGATGAGTGTTACCATCAAAGCTTCACTCTGGCATCTATTAGTCACTGAGTGCTTATTTTGAGAATGGTTGCTATCATCACTACTCCCTTTACATAGGTGCCACCTAGTTACTTTTGTTTTGGCAATTATGGGTTAAATACATTCCAGAGTTTAGTCCTGCTTAAGCTTGCTAGCTCTCTATTTTAAATTAATGCACAGTGGGTCATTTCTTACAAAAGTAAAGCTTTCATTAAACAGGAATCTTTCAAAGCACTCATTTTTATTCTTTTCTATAGATGAGAGACTTCTTTCACCATTAAGTGATGCTTTTCTCCCTCTGCCCTACAAAGCTACACTACACTGCAGTTAATAATGACTGGTGATTGAAAAGAACTTATACTTTAATTTTAAAATATTGTTCTCTTTGGAGATACATGTTTGACTATCCTTCCCCACTGCCTTGTGATCATCTTTTTAAGTATTTACTTCCAGTCCATGGAATTAATATCACCCTAAAAGACCAGTTCCACTAAGGAGTTTTTAAATGATAAATATCACATATAAGGATCCTGTTCTTTGCTATGGTTTTTAAGTCCAGTAATTCCCTAACAGAGAACACTGTAAGGGATTAATAAATTCATTAGCAGTTACTCAATAAGAGAAAACATGTGGAACTCTTTTTAAAATCGCCTCATTTTATATATAATTACCCTTCAGTCTCCCTCCTAGCATTCATCAATTTAGAAATAGGCCATAGGGTATTTAAAATGCCTTTCCCAATTGATAAAGAGGAATAGAAGGTGGAATTTTGGATTCATAAGCAGAAACTACCTATTGCAGTAACTACATGTTAAGGACTGGTCAATGTAAGCTGGTCACAGTTAGGAATTCTATCTCACCCATATTTGAATCACCAATATCTAGTATAATTGCAGACCTTCTTTTTCTTTCACATTCTTCTTTTCCTTTTTTTCTTCCCTTCCTCCAGTTGAGACATAGGATTTTGGGGTCTAGGAGAGAGGTAGAGCTGGAAATGTGAGTTTGAAAGCAGTCTGAATATAAATGGTATTTAAGACTATAGACAGGAGGGAGTTACCTAGGGTGAATGTTTAGAGAAGTTAGAGAAGGAGACTTAGAAGAATAGTCAGTAGGATAGAAGCAGAATGTGTTCAAAGAAGCCAAAAAAGTGACTTAAAAATAGGGGAGGTGGTCAGCTCTGACACATGCTTATAGGAGATAGAATAAAATAAGGAATAATGCTTAGTCTAAACTCATACTCTTCACTGTACAACAGGCCAATAAATCGAGAGATGAGTTGTTGGGGCAAGGAATAGCAACTTTATTCAGAAAGCCAGCAGACCAAGATGGTGGACTAATGTCCCAAAGAACCATCTCACCTGAGTTAGAATTCAGGTTTGTTTTACACTAAAAGGGGAAGGGGTGTGGTAGATTGTTGCAAACTTCTTGGTGCCATAATCCTTTGTTCTTGCATCTGTCCATGTAAGTCTGGTCACAGTGTTCCTATAAACCTCCAACAAGACAAATGTTATACTCAATTCTGCAACTTTATATCTCTAGATGAATGGAAAAGTGTTATACCTTTAAAGGTCAACACCTTGAGAATGGGCTATCCTGTGTATTTCAGGCTATAAGCAACATTATTTTAGTGATTAACTTGCAACAAAAACAGTATAATACAAAGGTTAAAGTAAAAGAAATAGATCCAATATGGAGTCAGATTTGTCCTTCCCTGTTACAATAAGACTTATAAGGAATAAACTTAAGTTTGACAAGGTGATTACAACTGTAATTAGAGTGCTTAGGACAAAGGCCTGATTGGAGTGGGGTGAAAAAAATTAGAAATGAGGAATAAAGATGATGACTTTAGACACTTCTATCAAGAGACGTGACTTTATTTAAAAATTTTAAAAAAATATTTATTTTATTCACTTATTTATTATTTTTGGCTGTGTTGGGTCTTAGTCGCGACACACAGGATCTTCGTTGCAGCACGCGGGCTCTTTGTTGTGGTGCGCGGGCTTCTGTCTAGTTGTGGCGTGCGGGTTTTCCCTTCTCTTGTGGCGCGGACTCCAGAGTGCATGAGCTCTGTAGTTTGCGGCACGTGGGTTCTCTCGTTGAGGCGTGAGAGCTCAGTAGTTGTGGCGCGTGGGCTTAGTTGCCCCGTGGCATGTGGGATCTTAGTTCCCCAACCAGGGATTGAACCCTCGTCCCCTGCATTGGGAGGCGGATTCTTTACCACTGGACCACCAGGAAGTCCCCCAAGAGATGTGATTTTAAAGGGAAGCAGAGAAGTGAAGAATAGCTGGAAATTTTAAATTATAAGGGGCAGGGCTTCCCTGGTGGCGCAGTGGTTGAGAATCTGCCTGCCAATGCAGAGGACACGGGTTCGAGCCCTGGTCTGGGAAGATCCCACATGCCGCAGAGCAACTGGGCCCGTGAGCCACAATTACTGAGCCTGCGCGTCTGGAGCCTGTGTTCCGCAACAAGAGAGGCCACGATAATGAGAGGCCCGCGCACTGCAATGAAGAATGGCCCCCACTTGCCGCAACTAGAGAAAGCCCTCACACAGAAACGAAGACCCAACACAGCCATAAAAATAAATAAATAAATAAACCCAAAGTTTAAAAAAAAAAAAAATTATAAGGGGCATATTTTAAATAGTGGACAATTTAAAAACTCATTTGTAAGCCAATATGAATAATACAGCATAGAGAAAGTGAGAAATAGATGATGCAGATAACGGGGAAATAATTTCAGGAATAAAATTACTGTGTGGGTGAGCATAGGATCCATAGCACAGTTTGATCGGTCGGGCTGAGCTGCATGAGCTTCTTCCATTTTAACATTAATGGAAACAGTGTTTACATGCAGGTGCATATTTTAGATTGGTAATGGAAAGATGAGGTAGGGCTCATCTGATAATTTCTGTTTTCTCAATGAAATATGGGCAAGGTGAAGTGTTTGGCATGGGGTAAAAATGTTTTAAGGAAAGAAGAGAAGCCATAAAATAGTCGTTTAGGAGAATGGAGACTAGAATTTGTGACAAATGTCTGGTTTCAACATTGGTTCACCAGAGGAAAATGTGCAAACCTGTTTTAAGCACACTTGTCTCTGAGAACCCACACTTGGTTACTTATCAAGCACCATGTCTTCAAAGATAAGCTATATCACTTTGGCTCTCATTCACTGTCATTTTCCACTCTGATTCAGACACCTAGAAATTTCTTTTATCTTGCTCTTCAGCTCATTCGTGCGTTTAAAAACATTTTTCAAATTATATTTTATTTTGCATTTCCATGTGTTTTGTGTAGGAGGAGAGTTTTCCAAATGTTTTCAAGAGATATGGAAGTAGAACTTCTACTTCTCTGAATTTGTTTCATCATTTATGAAGTGGGAGTAATATCTACTTGCAGAATTGTGGTTAAGTATTAGAAATGATATATATAAAATATTGGCCCATAAAAGACAATCAATAAATAATAGTTGTAATTATTATTACCACTAAATATTATTTTGTCTAAAGAATAAAAAGACCTTGCTTCTACCCTGCTTTTTTTCCTAGATAAAGTTAGCTTCTGAAACTCTGAAACTGTATTTTTAAACAATTACTTTTTAAACAATTTTAATGTGCCACAGTGTTTCTAAGTTTCTAATGTATTAGTTTGGTTGGAATATAAGATATCTTACTGAATGATAATTTTTTGTATTTTGAGTTATATAATGTTTTAGGGCCTTGATAATGTAATATTTGAGAAAGAATAGACTTTAAATAGGAAATGTATTTTCTTATGAGACTTTATTCTTATTACACAAGCAAAAAAATTACATTAAAAATATAATTTGAAAAACCCAGTAATAACAATGAGGAAAAAACTTGGAGTAAAAAAGCCAACATATAACTTGAAAGGGATTTTTGAAAACTGTCACAATATTATCCATATCCTCTTTGTCTACTAAAATATTACTGAAGACTACAATGTTTTGAAGTAAAGCATTATATCAATTTGAGTAACTAAAACTAAGAAATGCTAATCATATAATTTTAGTGTCAGTCTGGGTTTTTTTTTTCCCAAATTAGAACAGCCATTGCTACACTTGGTGTTCTCTAAAGGAATATAAATACTACCAAAATCAATGTTCAATGCTTAAAGGAGAAATATGAGACACTGACATAGTGAATCTTTATTCCATATCTTCTTCCGTGTTGCTCTGCTCTAGGACATGCATTTCTGTTTCAGGTAATAACCCATATTCATTCAGGAAAGATTCCACATCCCCAGTAAAAAATTCTTCGGCAAACTGTTCAGCAACACTAATGAAATTGCTTATGAGTTCCCCACCTTTGTAGACGAGCAGTGTGGGGAGTACATCTGAGGAAAAGCGGTCCCCAGCGCCTGTATTAGAAGCTTTTATTTTACAAAACTTGACCGTAGGGTATTCAGCTGCAAGGCATATTAAGCTACTGTTTAGAGCATCACAACCCTTAATACCGTCTTCATAAATGTGAACAATGATTGTGATTATTTTCTGCTCCTTTTCAATGGTTTCCAGGAATTGCTCCCCAGATTCCAGCTCATAGACAAACCCATATCTAGGCCCGAAACTCAGCTTCTGGTGCATATCCTGCATACACTGCCTACGGTATTTACGAAGGCAATTTTCATCTTCTTTTTCTCTGTGGATTAGCTCATATTCTTGAACGCTCATCTGGAAATAGATGAAAGAAATGATAGAGATCATTCAGTCAGAAATTTATATTCCTTATAATACCAAACCCATTCTCAACTTAAAGAGTTTGCGTTGGCTGTCCCCCCTACCTCCTGAGATGGCCTTCTCCTTCACCTCATTTGTTCAAATGTCACCTTCTTTATTATTCTACCTAAAAGTGTCCCTGCCCCAGGCTTTCTGTTCTTTATGCTGGTTTATTTTTCTTTGTAGCAATAAACATTACTTGATATTATAGTATATGTTTATTTGTTTCATTGTTTAATATTAGTTTTTCTAACTTTTATGCTGTGTGGGGGCAGAATTTAGTGTCTGGCACACAATAGGGGTTCAGTAATTATTTCATGATTAAATACATGCATAAGTATTGCTAAATATAGTTGAGCTATGAGATGGTCATGAAATGTGCCACTTTGGGTGAAAAAAATCCAGCAAGGTCTACTCTAGAGTGACTTTCATAAAAGTGTATACACATGCGCATGCATGCACAAGTGCCTGTACACGCACTTAAATGTGTTTCCAACAAATGCCTTTGGACATTATTGTCTCCTCCACAAAAGTAGTGAAAAAGATTTTTTCTTATCACTTACTAATTTTTTTGGAACGTGTAGGATGGAATTTAAGAAAGACAGCTTTTACTACTATTTGGAGTTCACCAGATTAGCCAAAAGACCAGCAGCATCACCATTACCTGAGAAGTTCTGGGAAGTGCAAATTTGGGAACGCCACCCCAGATCTACTGAATCAGACTCTGTAAGTGTGAGGCTGAGTGAGACATGTTTAAACAAGCCCTCTAGGTGATTCATATGCACTGGTTTAGGCTAAAATGAGAAAAGACCTAACTTCCATCTCCCAAGACAGCTACTTTTCACTGAAGCTGGAATATAAAATTACCTGCAGAGCCTTTCTTAATAGCTATGTCATTATTAACTTAGTCAATAGAATGTTAAACACCCTTTCCCTTCACACACACACACACACACACACACACACACAGAGAAGATATAAAGGAGTGATGATGGGACATAGTGTGACTAAGAGATGTGGAGCAGCCCAGAGCCAGGGAAGTTGGATGACTCCCAAATTTATGGAGAATCTACTATGTCTTAGACAATTTACATAGATTATTTTTCTTAATCTTCACAATAAACCTATCAGTTAGTTTTTTTACAGAAGATACTGAGACTAAGTAGAAGTATTTGGTGCTCTCGCTATTTCCTTCTCCTGTTTCTTCCTCCTATATTTGTTTTTCTAATGTCCTCATTCTTCTTCTTATTGTTTTCTGCTTTAAAATTATCGTTCCAACTTAATTTGTTTTAATCCTAAACATTGTTAAATGTTTTATATAATTTTTAAGTTGCTACCATAGTTCTGCTAATTTAACAGGCTGAACCACAAAATACTGATTTACATATGCATTTGAGCATTCTTATGAGAACTTGTTCCATTCACATCTTCAGGCAAATAGATATTTAGGCATTCAGATACATTTCTAAAGCTTAACCTTAATACAATATTTTTAATCATTATAATGCCTCACATTTGTATAGCATTTTACATGTTTCAAAATACGTTCTCATTTATTTTCTCTTCACATCCCTTTAAAACAAGCAGAGGAGGTATTGTTATAGTTCCTCAGATAGGAAAATTTAATTGTCTCATCCACAATCACATAGTGACTCAGTGAAGGAACCAAAATCTGAAAACGAGATCTTTTTTTTTCCCACTTCCCTCACAAACATTTTATTGCATTAATTTTTTTTTTTGGCTGCTCCAGGTTTTAGTTGCAGCATGAGCACTTCTTAGTTGCAGCATGCAGACTCTTAGTTGCAACATGCATGCGGGATCTAGTTCCCTGAACCCAGGCACCCTGCATTGGGAGCACAGTCTTACCCATTGGACCACCAGGGAAGTCCCTGAAAATGAGATCTTAGATTTGAAGATTTTTTACAATGGCCAGAAGCCTAGAACCAAGAATATTTCTGATGCACAGACTGTCTGTTGAGAATCAGTATACAACAATCAATATACAACAACTCATATATGCTGGTTTGGAGATAAATAAACCACGAAAGTGATTTTTCCCCACAATGAAAATCACCTTATGGTTTCTTTTAGTATTTCTTTAGTATTGCTGTTGTTTTAATATAAATAGTATGTGCTAATTATAAAGATTCAAAACTGAACTAAAAGCTAAAGGAAGGAAGTAATAAATACTGAAATTTTACCACTCTGATACTCTAAGATAATCTCCATCAAGATTTTAGAGATCATCTTTTCATGTTTCGCTTTTTTATGTATGTATGACATACACATTATATAATAAGAAATAAGTGAGAATTTTTTAAAATGCTGCTCTTAAAAAAATCATGGATATATTTTTTTCATAGTGTGGCTTATTCTGCTTACCTTCTTCCTCCTCCTTGGAAAGGAGGTTGAGAACTGTCAACCAATCTCACCCTTCCAATTAACCAATATTGTCAATTTGGTGAGTTTCTTTCCATACTTTTCTACATACATGCTCATATAATCATAGAAGCATAAACACATATACAGTGTTTGTTTGTTTTCCATTGCTCTAGAGAATGAGATCATATAACTTAAAATTCTCTGTATCTTGCTTTCTCATGTTGTGGAACTACCTCTAAGTCAACTCATGTATTTGTAACTCATTCTTTTAACAGTTGCCATGTATTTCTTAGTATGGGATGACTTTATAGGCATAGGTGTTTACTGCATTTCCTTTTATTTTTGCTAATACAAACAATACTATAATAAAAACACCCTGTAGATTATTTATTTTTGATTTCTTCTTATCTTACCTTTCTGCTGAATCTTTCTTTTGAGTCTTTGTCATCTCTACTCTGAGGAGAAGACATTTGTCTGAGAATCTCCTTCTTGCTGGGTGGGAATGAATTACTATCTTCACTCTCCAATTTAAACTTTCTCCAATCATTTATTACTCCTTTGGGTCCTGGAATAAAATTTAAAACAAATTGTTTTCCTTTTTACTTTCAAAAGGACTATTTACACAATTGATATTTGTATAAGTATTGCCATGGGAATAGACTTGCTATCTTCTATATCAGAAAAATTATCTTATTTGGGCTAGAAATTTCTGACTGCCTTGCTCATAGAAATGTTCTCCCACATTAATCTTGTTAAGTGGGTTTTGACTAAGAATCTTTCTATAACATCTGTGTTAATGAAAATACAAATTATGCACTTTGAGCTACTGGAAAAAATTGTGGGTAAAGGTATTAAAAAATTAGAGTATAGAGAGGAAACTAGAATTTTAGAAAAATAGTACTGTCATGAAATAAGAAAGAAACTTCAGCAATAAACTAAAATTGGAAGCACACTATTAACAAAGGAAACTAGGATTTGGGGGGAAACAGATTGAAATGTTATCAATATCCAGAGAACAATAATGACAATAGCACTTAAAAGACAACCAGTAAGAGGGAGGCCTGACTTCAATTAAAACTAAAATGGCATTAAGAAATTTATTATATAACCATTCAATTCCTTCTAAGATCCTAAGAATCTTTTTACAAATATAGAAAAGATGGAATTTTCAGATTTAAGAATATTAATTAAATCAAGGATGACCCAGCTGAAGTTCTGATGTTCAGTTGCCCTGATAAATAATAACAGTGTTTGGAAGAAGGTCTAAATTCTTGAAAATATGGAGTTTTAAATATCCTTCACTAAAACTTAGCCATATCCATATTTTAATATTGTATTATGTATGTAGATGTATTCTCTCTCCTACATATTTCCAAATAATTTTTATTTATATAATAATAATATACAATTTTAATATAAATTTATTTATATTAATTATGTTCAGACAATCGATGTTTTTTTACTTGTGTAGTCTTCGTTTTCCAGATGTGTCTTCTGCATATACAAAATATGCATATGTATAGCATGCGTTTATGTGTGAAGAAAAGAGAATCCCTTTTTTTCCTCTTTTTTTACAAATGGTAGTACATTATGCACACTTCTGTTCACTTTTCTTTTTTTACTTCATCATATATCTTAGAGATTTTTTTCACATATATACATAAACATCCTTTTTAAAAAATGGCGGCATGGTATTCTACTGCATAGATATTAATTTACTTAGTTTCTTATTGATGTAAATGGTTGCTCCACATTTTTTCTCTGACATATGATTCTGAGTGAAGAATCCTGCACATACATCTTTTTTCCTCTCTGTGCAGGTCTACATATAGGTAATGGTAGTAAAATTGCTTGGTCAAAAAGCATATATATTTCTAATTTTAATATTGCTAAACTACCTTTAAAGAGGTTGTACCAATTTACACTGCTACCAGTAATGTATGAATATGCCTCTTTCCAAAGTGTGATATTAAACTTTTTTACTTTTACAAACCATGTGAAAAAAATGTATTTCACTATATAGTTCTAACTTTGTAAGTGCCTATAAAATTTTTTTTCTAAATAGTCTATTCTATATTTTGCCCATTTCTCCGTTTGGTTGTTGGTTTTATTCTTATTGATTTGTAGAAATTTTAGTATATATTAGGAAATTCACCCTTTGTCAGTTAGTTGCAAATGTTTTCCCTCAATTTGTTAAATTTTTTTTGGATTTTGCTCCTGGTGACTTTTACCAGATAGCAGACATTTGCTTCCCCACTTTCCTTCCTCCCTTCCTCCCTCCCTTCCTTCCTTCCTTCCTTCCTTTCCTCATTTCTATAGCTGAATTTATCAATCTTCCTTTATGGTTTCTTGGTTTTGTGTCATACTTAGAAGGTATTCCAAACACTGCCACTATGAAATTAGTTTTCATGCGTTTTTATTTAGTACTCATATGAATTCATTCAAACTCAAATCGACATCTAATTAAAACTGTTCTAAAAGTATTTGATTTCACATTAATTTATCCAGTCAAATATTTTTTAGATGATTCCATCAACCCATTCAAAGGTATTACTTAAATTTCATACTGAATAGTGGCAATAAGAACATTAGAGATCTCCAGATCTAATTTTAATTTTATAATTATTTTTTTCTTTTAACTTTGCTTACCTGTGTGTGTGGCCTGTCCTTCAGAGTCTTCCTCCAAACTTTGCCTTTTGGCTCCTTCCATTTTAGAGATTCAGATTTGATATAATCTATAGGATAAACAAAGAAGTAATGACGACAGATGAATTCTAGGAGAAATATATGTATATATTCTGCTGCCAGGTTCCATGTAAGTTAAGGGTCATCACTAAGTGATGCAGTGTTTAGTTTTCTATCTACCTTGTAAAAGCACATTAATTTAATATTTGTGTCCTTAAAGATATTTGGACCTAAGAATTTTATATAATTTATAGTTTATCTTTTTTTTTACTTAAAAAGCCTTCAGCTTGGGTCTTTGTACTTAGTAAACATTATTTATTACTGATTTTCTTTATTATTACTGTTTGTTACTAAATTTCATAAAATTATATTCTAATCATTTTATATAATAATAATGTTTTAATTAATAATAATTATATACTTACTATGAACACTTGTATATGCCAGGCATTGTACCAATCATTTTATTGTGTCAAAAGTCACTTAATTCTCACACAACCATGTGTAGCAGGGACAATTGTTAATGCCAAGTGAGGAAGGTGAAGGACAGGGAGTTTAAGTTTTACTTGCCTAAGATCACATAGTAAGTGGTGGAGCAAGGGTTTGAATCTACATTTGATTTTAGAGCTGTCTTAAAGCATTACACTATTAATGGAAGTTAAGATACTGTATCATGTTTTCTCAGTGTGATTTGACAAATCCAGCTTCTGAACTGGCATTAAAGAACTATGATCTAAGGAATAGTGTGATTTGAAGCCTAACACTATAACTTCTCTCCATACCATAAAGCACGTTTTGGTGACGTTACCCACCAAGCAAATGAAAACAGCCAGTAACTATGCCTATAGAATTTTGAGAAGCTAAAATTTGTCACAAAATCTATCAAAAGCACATGGAGTTTTATTCTTAGGAAACTCCCTGATGCCTTCCTGTAGAACCTATTTATTCTTAGTTCACATTCAAATCCAACTTATTTGCCTATTTATTTTTCCTTTATCTGGAAAACTCTATTATACATACTAACACATTCCCCAAGAAGGTCCATATAGTTGTGACTTTCTTGAAATTTTCAAGTCAAAGAGGGTATACTGACAGGGGATATGCTATCTTTTTACTCTTTCTCCTTCTTCTACCCTTTCCCCTTTGCCTCTTTCTTTCAAAGTCAGTTATTTTTAAATAAATTAATTAATTTATTTATTTTTGGCTGCATTGGGTCTTCATTGCTGCTCATGGGCTCTCCCTAGTTGTGGAGAGCGGGGGCTACTCTTCGCTGCGGTGCTCGGGCTTCTCATTGCAGTGGCTTCTCTTGTTGCGGAGCATGGGCTTTAGGTGCGCATGTGTCAGTAGTTGTGGCACACAGACTTAGTTGCTCCATGGCATGTGGGATCTTCCCGGACCAGGGTTCGAACCCCTGTCCCCTGCATTGGCAGGTGGATTCTTAACCACTGTGCTGCCAGGGAAGTCCTCAAAGTCAGTTTTAAGCAATGATATCACCCAGCTTATGCTTTGATCCCATCTTAGTTTTTTGTTGATAAACACTGAGCTTGGTCTGTTTGGTGATTTCCCAAGGCACAGAATGGTAAAACAGAGCTCTTTGTCTTGATTCCTTTTTGGCTGGGACTTCTGCCCCCAACATTTGGACTGGTATCTTAATTTTATTGTTTCCCTCATTACAGTTCCTACCCAGAATCACTGGAGGTCAAAGGTCTTTGCCAATTTGATTTGCCAATTTGAACAAGAAAAGACTTTTAAGAGAAGGCTGTCAAAGGAATGCCAGTCCATGCCACAGTATTTATGTAGCTATAAATGTAATAGAGAATTTTAAATCTGAATGGATTTAGTAGTGAAAAAGAATAAAAGAAAATGAAAATAAGAGAAAATGGAAATAAATAAATTGTTGGACAAAAGAGGCTACTTAATTACTTAATGCAATTATTTAAAAATAATTTTTACGTCTAAGAAAAATGAGTATTATAAGTTTGCTTCAAAAGACCACTACAGAACAAAGTAATGGATACTATTTCATAACTTCAATAGCTATTTAGTCCCCAGAAAAGTAGAGACTCAAGACAGTCTCTTTTATTTTGCAAAAGTAGATTAATAATTTGGAGTAGATACTATTCACAATAAATATAAATAAGTTTAAGAAAACCTAAAAATAATTTTATTTCAAATGGTGAAGAGACAGAAGCATGACTTATTTCTTGACCTGTTTCTTGCCAACCTAGTTGGCAATCTAGTGGAGAAAAAAAGAAATTTCACTTTTCAAAAAGACTTTCACCAATTTCAAGGAATCCCTTTACTGAAGAGATAATCCAGTTACATGGGGGAAAACCTGTTTCATTGATTGGATTAGCATATGTTAAGAATAGGCTATGGGCCAGGCATTCCCCTGGGCTCTGAATTACATGAAGAACAAAACTCTTCTAGTATGGTATTCACAAATACTAAGACTGAAGTCAGCTGGGTTACCTATGTAGTAAAAGACAGAGTCTGTTCCTTACCTAATGCCCCCATTTGAGTAAGAGTACAAAGATTGGTGAAATTTACTACTAAGGGAACCAGTGAACAGAGACAGAAATTTGAAGAAAAATATTGAAATATGAGGCATATTTGCTTGCACTGCTTGAAGACACTGTAGAGGAAGACACAAGTCTATTGTAATTAGCTATTGATATATTTGACCTGCCCACCTGTTAATATCCCCTGTCATTAACTTACTATGGGGCTTTCTGATTATCTCAAATAATTTATCTTCTTCAAAATTTGCTTTAATATCCTAAAATTAATCCAGTTAGTATTTGGAAGGTGCTCAGATGCTTACACATAGTAAGTGCTATATAAGTCTGTAAAATAAAATAAAAATATATCTTTTACATTTCTATCTTTTATGTTTCCATATATAATGTAACAGTCATTTAAAAAATATGATCAATATTTGGCTTGCAATGGTATTATTAGTGGCTAAAAAATTCCATGTCTGCTTTAGGTTAAAGGATTTAAAGTAACAATAGGATTATTACAAGACTTTGGGTTATTGTAAACACATGCTGTGTGATTGGAAATTAGTGATAAAGTAGGGCAAGAAGACAAAATAATCTGCTACCTTCCCCAAGATTTACTGTGGTTCAAGAGTTACTGTATTTTCCATATGATATATTATAAAAATCTGTGATGTTGTTCCGTTTTGATTTTAGACAGTTATAATACTGTTTCAATTAATGAAATCTGTGTTAAGTAAAAATTGTGTTTGGATGACCTTTGACAGAATGTCACTCACTCAAATGGGTACTACCAAACTCTTTTTTTTTTTTACTATCTTTATTGCAGTATATATAATTGCTTTACAATGTTGTGTTAGTTTCTGCTGTACAACAAAGTGAATCAGCTATACGTATACATATATCCCCATATCCCCTCCCTCTTGCACCTCCCTCCCACCATCCCTATCCCACCCCTCTAGGTTGTCACAAAACATTGAGCTGATCTCCCTGTGCTATGCAGCACTTCCCACTAGCCATAAATTTTACATACCAAACTCTTCAAAAGTAAAAGTAAAGTTAATATTGGTGAGAAATATAGTTTAAAAGCATAATTCTACCAAGTTAGTGTTTATTTTCCTCTTAGTTTAGGATTTTAATAGTAGTTTAAAATAATAGCTTATGTGGGATAAGATTTTTCGAACTTTGTCGTCAAAACTCTAACACCTCCCATCCATGGAATAGAAATTATTAAGAAATAAAATGACACAATTTAAAACAATTTTTCTTTTAGTTCCTGTTTTGCACATAATAGTGATAATCTAGAATAGAAAGGAAGTAAGTAAAATTCTTAAGTATTTGTTTTAAAAAACTCTCTAAAACCCCCAAATCCACCCCTAAAATATTTCATTATCATCATTATTCTTGTTCACATGATACCGTGATGATGACATTTGTTTATCATTTCATATATGTTGATCTAATCTAATCGGAACATCTAGTTTAGAATTTACTGTAGATTCTCAGTGTTCCAGAAGAGCTTTGCTTTCAATACTAACTGTTGTAATTTACTGGTAGGTTTTCAAATAGTGGGCTTATCTCATCACTGTACCTTAAACTGATTTTTCTCCTAGCATCCACAGCAATTTATAGAACTTATTTTTACATGCTTTACTACTGTAAGTTCTTCCAGGACAGAGACTAGTCTTCACTTGTCATTGCCTTACTTCTTATAACTGTTTCACATGTTATAAAAAATCCGTAAATGACAGCAGCAATTTTGAAAGAATCTAAGTGCTAGGTACTTTATACACACTGTTTTAAATTTTCACAGAACAATTTTCCTCATTTTTCAGATGTGAATTCTCAGGCTCTGGGAGTTTCAGTGACTTGCCAAAGCTCACAGAGGTAGTATGGAGTAGATAGAGCTAAATTCCAAATCCAGGTTTCTCTGACTTTCAAATCTCTAAAATACTTATTTTTTCCACTATGCCATCACCTATTTAATAGCATGCTTAATGAATGAATGAATGAAACAAATCAACCTAATTTTTGCTTAAGCATTAAAACCAAGATGAGAATATGAAAAATAACAGATCAATAAGTCACCATGTCCTTGTTCTTTGAAATAGTGTTTATTCTAATGATATATTTCTTGAGATAGTATTTATTTAAATTATGTTTTTCTTGAGATAGTACTTATATGAATTATATATGTCTCTGTTTTGGATTAAACCTCATTCATTTATACTAAATGTAATAGAAGAGTCTATTTATTTCAAGTTATCTGAATTAATTCTAAATGACTGATAATGACTGGAAAGTTAGTACAGAAGACAAAATGGCTTTGCCTGCTGTTGGTTCTTGACAATCATACATACTGATTGAGAATTTATCATCAATCCTATGTCTCTGGATCACTCATAAAAGCAAGTGTAATAGGCAATATACAACAATTATGTATCAAAATAAAACTACAAAACGCTCTTTATAGAACTACTCTTGCTTGTGTAGCAAAATTAAGGAAATGTTACACTGAAGCTTTGTGTGGAGATTTGTGCAACTAAGTGAGGTACTTCACTCAAGGACTCACCTCAACCTTTTTAAAAGAATTAATTCTGTACTCCAAAGAACGACATTTGAATTTTTAAATGTAATTGAAGTAACGATTCTATGGCTTCAGCAATCTTTAAGATCAATTTCTAAAATTAAGCCTGTTTCTTAGTCCTGTTTTTATGTAGCTCAACTTTTATATAAAAATCTTCTCAATGTGTGGCATATCTTTGGAAACTAATGCTTTAGTCTTTCAAACTTTATGCCACTTTTCTATTTGTCAAAACTCACATGTAAACATAGTTTCCTGGTAACTGAGTCTTCTTGGGCTGCTATAACAAAATATTACAGACTTTGAGGCTTAAGCAGCAGAAATTTATTTTCTTACAGTTCTGTAGGCTAGAAGTCTCAGATCAAGGTCTGACAGGGTTGGTTTCTGGTGAAGCCTCTCTTCCTGGCTTACAGACAGCTACCTTCTTGTGTCTTATATGACAGAGAGAGAAGGCGCTCTGGTGTCCCTTCTTGTTAGGACACTAATCCTATGGATCAGGGTCTTACCCTCATAACCTCATTTAACCATTAATTATTTCCTTATTAATTACTATCTCAAGATACCATCACATCTGGGGTTAGGTCATCAACATATGAATTTGGGGGGACACAGTTCAGTTCATAGCACCTGGTTCTTACTTTTGTAAAGAATTATCTACATTATGTAATAGATGGTGGCCACTATTTCTGTGCTTTGGGCCTGAATAGCCCATCTTTTCCTTAATTTCTAAAGCTTTGGGGCCTCTGTATGTCTCAGGGTTCCCCATCTATCCTTTAAGAATTGCAGGTAGGGAAATGAGGCATACCTAGGATTATGTTGTCCAATTTTTGGATTACTTATTAGTTCTTTCCTTGTTTCTGGACCCGCATTCCTGGGATGCCACAGAAGGTCCTAAAAAAATATAGGCCAGGAAACCCCTACATATCAAATAATACAAATGCCAGTTATTTTCTTGGCCAGTCTCTGGGTTGTTCTGATGTCCTTAGGAAAATATTGGTGTTCTATACTAATTGCAATACAATCTAGAGTGTTGTGTAAAAGTAAATCAGAAGAGTGATACATAGACTTTGGTTAGAATGTATGGGTTCACCTTGATCTAGGTCAGATCAAATAACTAGTTGTAGATCTAAGAATACACTGTGTATCAGTATTTTTCATATAGAGGGAAAAAAACTGTTTTAAGCATTACAATAACTATTATTTTCTGTTGAGAAATAAAAGCTATAAATGCCAGGGGGAAGAAAAGGTGCAATAGAAGTATTCCATTTTATTTAGTAGGGCTGAGGTTCAGGTAAATGTGTTTTCATTCTTTTTCTTTTTTTAATTGTAGTTTAAGGTTTCAGATTCTGTATTCTGATACTGGTTTCCTTAAGTACAAAGTAAAGAGGTTAAATAACCAAAGATTAAAATGAACTTCCTATGACATACATGACATCTTTCCATGGACATAAAAAATGTAAAAAACAGAGCATTAAAGTATCTTCAATGTGAAATTTTCAAAATATTTTTTTGTTGTCGTGCAATTTAAAACAAATAACCTTCCCTCTCTCTTATACATGAATGCATATGTTCCCTTCTGGAAACATGGAATAAGAAGCTGTTTTAGAGAAGGTGCTATACTAAAAATGACATTATTTTGTCTGAACATGATTAGTCATGGGATGTAAATAACCAACTGGGAGTAAAGTACTGAAGTGCTTGATTAAAATAATTCTTTAACTTAACTGAAGTGGAATGTAGCAAATTATCTATCTTTAAGGCATACTTGGAACATACTGTGTTATTAGGTGGCTGAAACCAAGCAAAACTGCTAGGTGAGAAAAATCTATAGAAATTCTGCTTCACCTTCACTTTTGATAGAAACCTAGATTCTGTGTCTTGGTCCATGCTCCATAAGGGTAATACACTGTGCTGCTCACCCTTGCAGGGCTTCATGTTCTACCCTTTTCCACCTCTAACCATACATCTTTATAGATCTGTGCCTTCCTTTGTTTTTCAAGGTGACTGTGAGCTAATCTGATCAACTAAGCCGGCTTAATGTTCTCACCAGTGCTAATATATTAATGTCAGATGCCTTAAGCCCTGCTACGACTGTCTTCCCCAATGTCATATTGGGCTCCTGTAGAAAACAGTTCTGCTTTTTCTTTCTTATTAAAAAAAAGTCATCAGTGGTGGGAATTTCACATCAGATAGGTCTGACAGCACCACCTCAGATCATGGGAGCTATTACTGGGCTTGTGAAGACTGCATTATCTCTCAAATCACAAAAGTAACTCTGATGATTTCACCCAAGCCATAATTTCCTCTTTCTCTACCCCACCCCACTCTTTTGTTTACTGACTTTGAGAACTAGAGATTTTTAGTAAGAGTGATGTGGTCTTAGGTTTAATATTAATATAGAGGGGATTTTATGCCTCATAATATATCAGTTAATTTCCTGAATTACTCTCAAATTGGTTTATTTATATATGTCTTCTACCCAGTGAGGAATTAGCTTCTTGTGGGCAGCAACCATGCATTGCAATGTTTCCAAGTGACAGTATAGCATAACGATTAACAACACATAAACACTTGGGTTGAAATCTAGCTCTGCCAGTTATTGGCTGTGTGACCTTGAGCAAATCACTAAAATTCTCTGTACTTTAGTTTTCTTATCTGTAAAATTGGGGTGATAATAGTGTCTACCTCAAATGACTGTGTAAGGATTAAATGATATAAAATGTATTATATAAAATATATAGTATTTAATAGTAGGAGCTTAATAAGTATTGAGTAGAATGATAATTAATAAATAATTTAAAATTTTAGATACTAGAACCAAATGTTTAAAATTAATAACAGACATTGTCAAACTAATATAAATTTCATTTTGGAATCAATATGTATATGCACTGCTTATGTCTAATTATCTCCCTCACTCAAATATACGTGTGTATGTGTGTGTGTTGTGTGTGTGTATGTACATATCCACATTCATATTGTACATTTATCTCCAAGCTGTTTTACATTCTCCTGTCTCATTACTGACTAAGGTCCTTTACCATCATACTTTGATTTGCTTCTAGTAAGGTCTGTTTGCCACAAGGCATTTAAGAATGTGAAACCTGAAAAGGAGATTAATTTGAAGTCATGAAATACAGGCTAATAAAATGTACATGAAATTGCCTTGAAAACAATAGTAAAAAGGTTTTCTGTAAATGTGTACATATGTGGAAAATGGGAGGTATTAATTCGAATGTGACATATTTGTTTTCCAATGAATTATCTCTCTAACTCTGATTTTTCAGCTTGTAAGTGATTTTCTGTTTGAATTTCCTTTCAGCATTTATGTCATAGTGATTCATATATATTTTCTGAATTTCAGTTGTCTAGTAGAGTAGGACTTTAAAGAGACAGTAACAACACTCAAGATTTCTGCTGCCACCTTTAGTCACTCTAGTTGTTAATTTGGGGGTAGGTCAACTTTTACATTTTTATATCATAAGGAGAGTTTTCTTTAGAAATAAATCCCCAGAAGCATGAGTGGAACATAGGACACACCATCCTCAAAATGGCTGTAACAAATAATGCTGAGCAAATGGTTGGCTCTAAGCAAATGTTCCTTTTCTTTTCTTTACATATAAAACTCACATATTGATGCTATTGAAAACATCCCTTATTTTTTACTTTTTTCCTCCCTAGTGTCTAAAGTTTATAATAACATTGATAGAAGAACTGTGATAGAAACTTTCCTGTAAGACACTGCAGAGCAGATAGAATGCTTTCTTAGCTTCTACCTTTCTCAAATAGTTTTGATTTGTCAACAAATGAGACAGGCAAGTGAGAGATGTAGGGAGGCTTTTGAACAATTTGTATGTCAGGAATGTATAACAAATAACAATCATATTTGTCAACCAGTATCATCAGTAAAAAATATTCTGGGAAAATAGGAGCTTTCAAATTATAACTGAATTATTGCTCCTAACAAATGAAGAAGACATTAACTTATCCAGGTTTGCTCTTACCACATACAGATATTCTCTTACTTGTTCTGAAGAAAATAGAAATGTCAGAATCTGGTGGGAAATTCAGAGCATATATATCTTGTTTTGAATAATCTCTGTATCTTGTAAAAACACTATACCAGGACATACTATTTGAATTCCATTATAGACATCACAGATGGTTTATATATATATTTGACAATAACTTATGTAATATTAAATCCAGTTTACAAACATAATATTTAGGCAAAAAATTGCTGTGGAGAATTAAGTGATCTCTAAAATTTTTTCTAGCTTTAACACTAGGTAATTCTAAATAGCATGCATAATCGTCAAAAAAATATATATATTTAAAATGGATGCTATAATTAAGAGCTATTTTTGCAGTTAATAAAAATATTCCATGGCAAAAGAATGGGAAAACCTTACTTCATTCATTTTCATGATGTAAACTGTAAGGTTTATTAGTAATAATAATCACCTCCACAGGAGCAAAATGCCAAAAGAAAAAAACTGAAAGAAAAATTTTACCTAATTTAACAAATATCAACAAACTCCATGTGTTTTCTTTTAAAAACATCATTTCTGTCTCATTAAATTTTTGAAGTAAACTTCTTGAAACAGACATCATTTTCCCACTTTAAAAATTAAAAAACAAAACACAAAACAAAAAATATAATATCAAGAAGAAAGCCCAAGAACACACAACTTGTTAAATATTTGGTTCAGAGGTCTGAGAGTGCTTTAGTGCTGAACGTTAATACTCCCTCTCACAGCTTGGGAGTCAACTCTTCAAATACAAAGTTCAAGGAATCATCACTTCTTTCTGTCAGTTCTCCCTTCACTCAAAGGAAGGACTGAAGAATTGTAAATTTCAAAATTAATACTCTATTCATGGTTTTAACTTTCTAGAATATCAGACTCAAGATTGTGTGTTTACGCTGAGCTTACATTAGTGAAGATGACTGGTGCAAATTACTTTAAAATGGAAAGATACACAGTATTTAATTATCTTCATAGTAGATAAATATTACTTAATGTCACTTTGCAATATTTTAAAAGAACACACAATAATATATAAACAGTGAAATCATTATTTTTCCCCTAAGGTAAAAATGTAAAAGTTATATTATCAAGAAGACTACCTGTAGACTCACAGTTTAGTGCCTGGTGTCCTCGATTGTGTTCAGTGGGTAAGAATTACTGTCTGCTGAACTCCTCTCGAAGTGAAACAGGTTTAAGCTCAGATTTAAGATCCCTGGATATTGATGACCTTTACAGAAATAGCTCTGAACAAGTAATAGGATTGAGGTAAGAGAATTAACAAAGCCTGTTTATTAACAGTAGGGCAAAAACAAAAAAATAAATGGAAAAAAACCAAAGAGCTTCAAGTCCTGTGGTAAATACAATCTTTGCCCCACCAATTTTACATTATTTGAGGAAAAAAATTGATATTATCTCTTTTTAGCATAGACTGATAACAATTCTCAGAAATTCACTTGTCATCTTCTGAAAGAAAAAATTAGTTTTTCTGATCAAGAAATTTGTCTTGATCCAACAGTAATAACTATCCTTCTCAACAACTTCTGGCATGGTCCATCTTTTCCTTTTAAATTGGTCAAACAACTATTTTCTTCTCCCTTTTTAGTGCCCTGAAATATCTTGTGTATTAAAATCTCTGGTAATCTTTATTCTTTTGTTTTGGAAAAAAAATCCTGGAAAAGTTCAAATACAGTTTTCAGTAATGTTAATGACTTTTGCCTTATATCTTCCATCTGCTTTATTGTATCTTTCCTAGTTCTTGTTTGTATCATCATGTTAGTCATTTCGCTGTTCTTCCATGTGCCATTCAAAACAATGAACGTTTATTCAAAAACAATTTATTGACTGCCTCTTTGCTAGGGGATGCTTACCAAAAGTGTTATTGCAGTCTTTGGAAATTAGACTTTTGCAATGAGCTCATTGGTTCAAGGCTACCCCATAGAATGTATATTATTTGATCTAAGAGTAGTCAGCTTATTTATAGTTTACAAGATGCACCAGATGGCCGAGAGACAGCAAGTACATGAATATTTATTTATTACAATAAAATGAATATGTATTCATTAGTCCCATAAACATGTATTGAGCACCTATGTTGTGTCAAGCAAGCACTACCTAGGCACTGAGGATGCAAAGAAAATTAGACCCTATTCCCTATATCATGAGGTGCACAATGAAGTGTTTAATTACTACAAAATTGGGAGTATGTAAGAGTACGTTTGATCCAGTTGCTGCAGTCATGAATTGAGCAATTTTTGTAAATCATAAAAACTTACCATAAAGAGTCAAAGCCCACAAGGTCCATTATTTCACTTATATGATTCCTGACTGATGTAAAAATATTTAAGAGTAGTAGAATTATATGTTGAGATTTTATATCTGATTTTAAGGAGACTGGAATACTGTCACTTTACAAATCAAAAACATTATAAACTACCTGAAAATGTCTTACAAAACAAGAAAAGTATTAATAATTAGCACACTTTCTGAGTACTCACCATGCCAGGTGAGGTACTATATGTTTGCATCATTTAATCTTCATAACAGTCCTCTAAGGTAAGTCAAGTATAATTTTACAGATAAGGAAACAGGTTTAAATAGGTCTTGTAACTTATTCAATTTCATGCATTTATTCCCAAATATTTGTGGAATGCCTACTATATGATAAGCACTCTTCTGTGGACAAGGTATATGGTAGCAGACAAAACAAAGTTTTTGTGTTCAAACATTGACATTATGTCTATGAAGAATACAGGTCTGGGATTCATGTCTGATTTAATTCCAGGGCCCACACTATTAACCAGTAATCCATCCTGCCTACGGCAGATTAAACATCCTTTAAAAAGATGAAATTATAGAATCTTCTTTAAACAGTCTACAGTGCAGGTTTTCTGGTTCCAGAGCTATCACATATCTACCTTCCCCATTTTTTCAAGTATGAGAAGGTTTATTGTAAGGTAGAGTTGATGAAAAAGAATGGATTCCTTAGGAACTCAAGGACAGCACACACTCTGGCCCTAGGAGAATGGAATGGTCGTTCAGAAGCTTGGAGGATACAATGCTTCTCTAAGCATCTCAGCAACAGAGGTCTACTGATATTCCCAGTAGGGCTCCACCACCAAGGTTGTGGTCGTCTCCCCATGGCTGATCCTTGCTGTCAGTAATGACACTTACATGTTTCTTCATGTTCGTGTATCTTTTCTCTACTTTACAGTCTCTGCTTACTCATAGTTTATATTTCTTTATATGTTCAGTTTCTCATGACCCCCTCATGGCCTTGATTCTATTTCTGAGTCCCTATCTATGGGAATTCTTCAAGCTTTAACACCTATGATAACTGCTTGGTTATTTCCATGTTCCAAAATAATATTATGAGAAAATCTGATTGGTTTAGCTCAAACCATTTTGCTTCAAGTCACTTCACCCAATGGATTGGCATAATTTGGCAAAGGTCACGCCCTTGGTTTAATCAGCTTTAGCCAGAAGGCAAGGTTATGTGATCTACATAGGGCTACCTCTTCAGAAGGGGCTGGGGCACTTTTGGTTATAAAGGCCATAGGTGAGTGACATCATTTTTACTAAAAATAAATCCTTCCTTATTTTGAGCTCAAAAACTTCTCTCTCACTCTTCAAATAGCAGAATAAAATTTACAGCTGGGAGGAAATTTTGGAAACTAGACCAAAATGCTGAAGTGACTTACCAGAATGAAATAGTGCTGTTATCTCTTTTGTTTAGTATTTTATTTCCCTTTCCAATACGTGTTCGTCTCTTTATTTAACTTTTATTTTCCTTGATTGAGGAAATGAAAGAAAAGTAAGAATTTCATGGTTCTCTTTCTCTTTGCAATTTACTATTCTTCTAAAGAGGAGACTGACATCTTCCTTCATTGTCTTGCTCTGGACATAATTCTAAATCTCCTTTTGTTCTTAGCAATTTAATGAAACCTAGTCTATTTTGGACTGTAGTATTTCTAAGATTATTTTATCATACTTAATTGCGTGCCCTCTTTCCAAAGATACCCTTTAACAAATCTGAGTTCATTTGGACACTCCCTGTGATGCCACACAATCACCCACTTTATCTTTCACCTTTCCTAGAGATAAGTGGAGATGGTTATTGTCAGAATTTTAGTTTGTCATCTCCAGATTACTTTTCCTTTTAGAGTCTTGGGCCATAGAATGATATCTGACTCTTTTCTATGAGTCTGCAGTTATGTATTCTCCTGTACCCAGCCTTTCCTTTCTTTTCCCTGGTAAGTTATGAAGTCCCTTGGTTATTTCCTTTTGAAGGTTTCCAACATTTTCTTGTTACTTGATGGTTTTTCTTTGCTGGTCAGAATTAACTCTGGGGTAGCAATTTACTTAGTTTCAATCCTCTATCTTCTGAAAAATATTGTCAACAAAAGTAATCAAGACATTTTCATTTGCACTGAAGGAAGCGACTAAAAAGTGGACTCTCCATTAGTTTTATAATCTGTATAGGGAACATTCCAGTCTCTCATTTTATCTGTGCTGTACATGTCAACATCACTATCATCTTATTTCTGCTGCTTTTTTTTCCTCATACCTTAAGATATTTACCTTCTCAGGCACATAGATTTCCAAATGTTTCCTTTCTGGGGGACATATGGAATAATCTTCCTCACCTTCAGATTAATTTATGTTTTTAAACATGCTTTATTGGGTTTTTTTCCTGAGTTCTGTTACACCAAATGTTGGTGGAAAATGCCAAGACATGTTTACTTGTTTTTATTGAAATTTTAAATTTATTACTTATGGTCCATATATCAGTGTATAGAAATAGATTATGTGTGATACAGTGGAGAAATAGTGGACTTGGAATCTAAGTTAGAATGCTAATTGTCATTTCTTGGCTGTGTGACCATTAATTAGCTAGTAAACCTCTCTAAAACAGCATCCTCAGTGAAATGGAGGGAATAGTAGGTTTCACATATTGTTGTGAGGATTAAATGATATAATAGTATAGTGTCACAATTTCTAAAGTCCCATGTAAATATGCTATCATTATTTACAATTTGTTTCCAATTATTTTGAATTTTCTTTGAATTCCTATGAATCTTTACCACTGCTTTTCTTTTGGTTATATTCCTGATGGCTTTCAAGAAGTACAGCCTACAGCCTACTGCCCATGCTCCACAACTAGAGAAGCCACTGCAATGAGAAGCCCTCGCACTGCAGTGAAGAGTAGTCCCCGCTTGCCACAACTAGAGAAAGCCTGCATGCAGCAATGAAGACCCAACACAGCCAAAAATAAATAAATAAACTAATTAATTAATTAATTTTTAAAAAGCAGTATGGTGCTGGCAAAATACAGACCTATAGACCAATGGAAAAGGAATAGAAAGCCTAGAAATAAACCCATGCATATACTCTCAAGTGATCTTCAACAAGGGTTCCACGAATACGTAATAGGGAAAGGATAGTCTCTTCAACAAATCATTACTGGAAAAACTGAATATCCACATGGAAAAGAATGATATTAGACTCTTATCTTATACCATACACAAAAATCAACTCAAAATTGATTAAAGACTTAAATGTTAGACCTGAAACTGTTAAACTCCTATAAAAAAACATAAGGGAAAAACTTCATGACATTGATCCTGGCAGTGATTTCAGGGCTATAACATCAAAAGCATAGGCAAAAAAGCAAAAATAGACAAGTGGGACTACATCAAACTAAAACATTTCTCCACATCAAAGGAAACAATGCACAGAACTAAAAGACAACCTATAGAATGGAAAAAAATATTTGCAATCCATGTATCTGATAAGGGGTTAATATCTAAAACATACAAGGAATTCCTTCAACTCAATAGGAAAAAGACATGATGTCAATAGACATTTTTCTAAAGAAGATATACAAATGGTCAATAGGTATGTGCAAAGTTGCTCAACATCACCAATCATCAGGGAAATGCAAATAAAAATCACAATGAGATATCACCTCACACTTGTTAGGATGGCTATTATCAAAAAAACAAAAGATAACAAGTGTAATTGAACATGTAGAGAAATTGGAACCCTTGCACACTGTTGGTGGGAATGTTGAATGATTCAGCCACTATGAAAGACAGTATGGAGGTTCCTTAAAATATTAAAAATTGAAATATACTATGATTCAGCAATCCTGCTTCTGTGTATTTAGCCAAAAGAATTGAAGTCAGAATATTGAAGAACTATTTGTACTCCCATGTTCATTGCAGCATTATTCACAATGGCTGAAATGTGGAAACAACCTAAATGGCCATCAATGGATGAATGGATAAAGAAAATGTGGTATATACATACAATAAAATATTATTCAGCCTTACAAAAAAGAAGGAAATCCTGTCATATGTGACAACATGGATGAACCTTGAGGACATTATGCTAAGTGAAATTATCTAGTCACAGAAGGACAAATACTTCATAATTCCACTTACATAAGGCATCAAAATAGTCAAACACATAGAAGCAGAGACTAGAACGGTGACTGCCAGGGGCTGGGAGAAGGGGGAAATAGGGAGTCGCTATTAAAATGGTATAAAGTTTCAGTTATGCAAGATAATTAACTTATAGAAATCCGCTGTACAACGTTGTGTCTATAGTTTACAGCACTGTATTGTACACTTAAAAATTTGTTAAGAGGATAGATCTCATGTTAAATGTTCTTACAATAATAATAATAATAGGGCTTCCCTGGTGGCGCAGTGGTTGAGAATCTGCCTGCTAATGCAGGGGACACGGGTTCGAGCCCTGGTCTGGGAAGATCCCACATGCCACGGAGCAGCTGGGCCCGTGAGCCACAACTACTGAGCCTGCGCGTCTGGAGCCTGTGCCCCGCGACGGGAGGGGCCGCGATAGTGAAAGGCCCGCGCACCGCGATGAAGAGCGGTCCCCGCACCGCGATGAAGAGTGGCCCCCACTTGCCGCAACTAGAGAAAGCCCTCGCACGAACCGAAGACCCAACACAGCCAAAAATAAATAAATAAATAAATAAAGTAGCTATACAATTAAAAAAAAAAAAAATTAAAAAAAAAAAAAATAATAATAATAATACAATGGCAGCAAATCAAAGGACAAGACAAGATCACCTGAGGACTATTTTTTCTCCTAAAGCTTTGTATTCAGTCATGTTAAGGGAAGTCACCTGTTGGTCTTCCAAGGTACTAAAAATAAAATTAGGAACAAAGTAGAGCAAAATTGATGACAAACTTTTTTTACTATTCTTTCTCATCTGTTGTTCTGGCTTCATTTTGTTTGTTTGCTTGTTTGGGGGCAAAATCTTAAATTAATTCTCTTAGATGGTACCAGTAAAACCAATTTTTGAATATTTTTTTAAAGAACAACTTGGAATGGGCCATTTCTTTTTGGTCTCATTCCTGAAATAGGTCACAATATTTTTAATGACAACTTTAAACTGTTTCTTTTATCTAAACTTATATAACATTCTCAATAATTTTCTGTAAAATTATTGTAAAATGTCTTTTTGGTGGTCTGAATCCTGGTTGTGCATCAGAATTGTCCTTGGAGACTTTGGAAATACACATTTCTGGCCCCTGGTGGTTATGATTCAATGAGCCCTGGGTGGGTCCTACATTTTTAAAAGAATTTCCTAGGTGTTTCTAATATACTTCCAAGTTTAAGAACCACCATTCTAATATCCGATAGAGGCTATTTTTGCATCCCTTCACCCCAGGTAATAGCAAAATAGAAAGTTTGTTGAACTGGCCAACAGAGATGTTAATGCGGAAAGCCAATGACAGTCTCTTGCCTTATTCCTGCCCAGACTATATGGGATGTATATTTTCTACATTATTTTAGCCAAAATGTATTGAAATTAATTTATTTCAAAAAAAAAAAAAAAAAAGCTCTTGCCAGAGAGGTTCTAACTCTTTCAAAGTTTTTTCTTTATTTGATCAGTTTGACAGAACATGAGACTGTCAGTCTGATCATCTGAATCTGCATCTCAGTTCTCCTAATGATGCTATCTGCTTAACCCCTTGGGCCATATTTCAATTTGTACTGAGAAATTACAGGTTTATGATATCTGTAAATCAATCATTTTCATTTTCAAACATAGGGGATTTTTTAAAAGTTATCTCTTTTTGAAGTGTTGCTTTGGGTTGCTTTCAGTCAGAGGATGTGGTTTGTATGACAAAATTTGAAATTTATTGAAACAAAGACTTCATTTATGACCTAGTAAATATTTTTCCTATTCTTGAAAAAACAATTTTCTGTTAACTGTTGAGTTCTACATTCTGTATACGACCATGAGATCAAGTTTGCTTCTTGTTTGCTAGTTGTTCATATTTCTTATATACTTACTACTTTTTGTTAGTTTGATCTGTTATTATCACAACTATGGTTATGAATTTAACATCTGATCTTTACACTTTGGTCAATATTATTTTGAGGCTCCATTTTTTAGGTGTACATAAATTTAAAATTGTTAAAGCTTCCTATTTAATTATTGTTTATCATATGTATTAACCACCTCTATATATAACAATTCTTTTCTGTCTTAGTGCCTATTGGTAGTTTTGGCCTGAGTTGGCTTTTCTCATATTTTTACTTTTAATATCCTTATGTTTCATGCATGTCTCTTTTAAATAACATATAGGTATATACTGTCTTTTATCCAGTTTACTAATGTCTCTTTTTTAATTAGAGCACTTAGTCCATGTACAGTTATCGTGACTACTCATATATTTAATGCTTATCTTATTTTGTGCTCTCCATGTGTTCTGCTTTTTTTTTTTTAAAGGAATTCCTTTATTTTTATTTATTTATTTATTTTTGGCTGTGTTGTGTCTTTGTTTCTGTGCAAGGGCTTTCTCTAGTTGCGGCAAGCGGGGGCCACTCTTCATCGCAGTGCGCGGGCCTTTCACTATCGCGGCCTCTCTTATTGTGGAGCACAAGCTCCAGACGCGCAGGCTCAGTAGTTGTGGCTCACGGGCTTAGTTGCTCCGTGGCATGTGGGATCTTCCCAGACCAGGGTTCGAACCCGTGTCCCCTGCATTGGCAGGCAGAGTCTCAACCACTGCGCCACCAGGGAAGCCCCTGTTCTGCTTTTTAATGATATTTTCTTGATTTTATTTTTGCCCTTCTCACTCATATCCAAACTTTCTTTGAGTTGATTATATTCTTTAATACCTTTTAATTTCTTCCTCTAATTTAGAAGGCATATATAAGACACTCATTTAAAAAAATATCTTTTTCTGAAATTTACTCAAAAGGTGCACATACCAAAAGCTCAATGAATTTCCATGTTTTACTACCAGTCTCCACTTGTCCTTCTCCAAGAGCAACCATTATCCTAAACCATAGATTTTATACTTATAATGTATATTATGTATAAAATATTTACATACATAAATGGCTCTTAAGCATAAGAAAATATGTTCAACTTTATGCATAATATGAGAAATAAGAAACATGAAAAATTAAAATTACACTAAGATACCATTTCTCACTTATCTGATAAGCAAAAATTTTAAAGCTTGGCACCTGTGGATAACAGTCACTTTTATACATTACTGGCAGGAATGCAAATTGGTACAAAATTTATGGAGGAATGTTTTGGTAATACCTAATAAAACTTCATATGCTCTTACCTTTCAACTTAAAAATTCCATTTCTAGGCATTTATCCTGAAAATTATCTCCAACTATAAGAAAATTAATATGCAGAAAATTATTCATTGTGGCATTGCTATTAATTGCACAATATTAGAAACAATATAAATGTTCATCTATAGGAGATTGTTTAAATAAACAATGGTACATCCGTATCATGAAGTACTTTGGAAATTTAAAAGAGAAAGCTCTCTAAGGTTGATATGGAGTGATTTGCAGGATTTATTGTTTAGTGAGAGAAGAAAAGTAAAAATTGTAATTAGGGCTTCCCTGGTGGCGCAGTGGTTAAGAATCTGCCTGCCAATGCAGGGGACATGGGTTCAAGCCCTGGTCTGGGAAGATCCCACATGCTGCAGAGCAACTAAGCCCGTGCACCACAACTACTGAGCTTGCGCTCTACAGCCTGCGTGCCACAACTACTGAAGCCCACACGCCACAAGAGAAGCCACCGCAATGAGAAGCCCGCACACCACAATGAAGAGTAGTCTCCGCTCGCTGCAACTAGAGAAAGCCCACAGAAAGCCCGCATGCAGCAACGAAGACCCAACGCAGCCAAAAATAAAATAAATAAATTAAATAAATAAAAAAAGAGAAACCTATGCTAAGCCAATAAATTCATCATAAAAATAATCCTTAAAAAATGTAAGTAGTACATAGTATGCTATCTTTTGTGTAAGAAAGGAGATATAAGAAAATATACATGCATCTGTTTATTTTTCCAAAAAATAAACACAAGAAGGAAAAGCTAAGAAACTAAAAAGATTGGCTATCTACTGGGAATGAGCAGGAATGAAGGTTTGGGGATGAGAGAGTGACTCATCTCCAAGTATAATATTTCATACAGTTTTGACTTTCATAATCACACTAATATTTTACATACTCAAATGAAACCCACAAAGTAAAGTAAGGCCAGTAAGAATGAGGGGAATCTAAAATGGAATACAAACAGAAAAAAGTGGAATTAAGCAGTTTCAAATGAGAAGTAGAACCACATTGAAGGTGAGAGGCAATGAGGCCAGGTAAATTTTGGATACAGTATTTTGAAAACTTAACCTTAGAATAAATGCCAAAAGAACTGTACACAAATATTGAACTCTAGTCAGTAGGACTGTTTTTTGCAGTGTTGTGGGTAAGCAATCTATTACTACTTTATGCAAACAGGTATATACATTGAGGGTAAAAGAAGTCTAACTTATCACCATGGTTGACAGGAGTACAACTATGCACTGGGGGAAGATTAGCATGAAGCCAGTGATTTTGGATTGGGATTTGAGGTATCAGTATGAATTCATGGTTTGTTCCATATCTATCTATCTGTCTGTCTGTCTATCTATCTATCTATCTACCTATCTATTATCTATCTATCTATCCATCTACTATCTATCATCTTCCCACCTACCTAGCAGTGTGCAAGTGTATATATACAAACACACATACATACATTTTCTAGCTCTGTGTACTGAGGGCATAGAAACAACACTCCTGTATCAATGAGGACTACCCAAATCCTGGTTTCTAAATAACATCTTCACTAAAAGGAGCCAGGGCTCCCTGAAAAAGAAATAAGAGCTGGATCAGAGAAACTATTGCATAAAATGAGCCTGGGATATCATCTTATGCCAAAAATTAATGAATGTTCAAAAATCAGGGGAGGGACTTTCCTGGTGTTCCTGTGGTTAAGACTCTGTGCTCCCCATTCAGGGGGCCTGGTTTCGATCCCTGGTCAGGGAACCAGATCCTGCATGCCGCAATGAAGATCCCGTGTTCTGCAACTAAGACCCAGCGCAGCCAAATACATAAATATTTTTAAAAAATCTGGGGAACTGTTCAAATGATACTGGAACTCACTTGAAAGAGCCCCACTGGTCAAATTTGGGACAATTTAAGCACCGAAATAAATAATGATAATAATGGATTATAATCTATAGAATAAAATAAGGTTCTATGACTGTGTTCTGATATACATAAATGAATGAATTAGAAATAAATAGAGGAGAAGGAAAATCCCTTCTTTAGAATAAAATGCCAATCAACATATAGTAGGAATGAAGGAGTTTAAAAAAATCACTATTTGGTAACCATCATAGTAATATTTTTTTTTACTGGTGTAAAACAACCAACATCCAATCTATGAGTTGGGAATTTAAGCAGAGCATAGTAAGGATGGTTCATCCCTACTCCATCAAGTCTGGAGTCTCAACTGAGGTAGCTCAAAAGGGGATGTCTGGAATGGCTTGACTGGGACCCTATGTCTGGGATCTTGGTTCTTCTAATACATGGCATCTGCTAGGACTATAATGCCCAAGATGGTAGCTTCACTCACATGTCACATGTTGCCTGGGCTAGAATAGCCAGGGTTTGCTGACATCTTCTCTCTACATGCTGTTCTCAGGACCATTGGACTTCTTTACATAGCGAGAGGTAATAACAAGTTCCAAGAGACCCGGAGGAAGCTGCAAAGCTTCTTACAGCTTAGCCTCAAAAGTCCAAAATCACTTCTGTGACATTCTATTGGTCAAGAAAGTCATTAAAATCAGCTCAGATTCAAGGAGAGGGCAAGAACAGACTTAGCTTCTTGATGGAATGGCATGTATGTACAAAAGGAAGGAATTGATGGTGTTACCTTGGAGACAAGGTACCACATTGAATAGCCTTCTTTAACTAGATTTTTCACTCAGCTCTCAGTCTTGGAGAGCTACCCAAGTTAGTTCATATAGATCCTTTCTATTTATTGCTCATTGTTGCATAATATCTACCAAGACTATACCACATATTTAGACATTTGCTCCTTTAGGGACATATAGGTGGTTTCCATTTTTCTTTTTTAAAGCTTTTTTTTTTTTTTTTAATTTTTATTTATTTATATTTATTTTTGGCTGTGTTGGGTCTCCGTTTCTGTGCGAGGGCTTTCTCCAGCTGCGGCAAGCGGGGGCCACTCTTCATCGCGGTGCGCGGGCCTCTCACTGTCGTGGCCTCTCTTGTTGCGGAGCACAAGCTCCAGACGCGCAGGCTCAGTAATTGTGGCTCACGGGCCTAGTTGCTCTGCGGCATGTGGGATCTTCCCAGACCAGGGCTCGAACCCGTGTCCCCTGCATTGGCAGGCAGATTCTCAACCGCTGCGCCACCAGGGAAGCCCCATTTTTCTTTTTTAAAAATCGTTATTGAATATGTTTTTTCTTGTTTATGTTCCAGTACTCCTAAGGTTAATACTAAGAAGTGAAATTACATTTTTAGCATCATTGAATATGAACATATTCAATAGATACTATCAACATGCCCTCTCAACTGGCTCATCTAGTTTGTATTTCCCTATGAATGCACGATGGTACCAGTTTCCCTAATAATCACTTGATACTATCAATCTTTTAAATGTGTGCCAATTTGATTCATGAAAGATGGTGTCTCACTCTTTTATTAATTTTTATTTCACTGATACTATTAAAGCTTATTTACTATTGGATTCATTCTTTTGTGAATTGCCTGTTCATGTCCTTTGCCCATTTTTCCACTGTAATTTTGTAATGTTTCTATTTATTTGTAGAAATTGTTTGTCTATTCTGGATTCTAATTCTCTTTCTCTGACCTATTTAGAGCAGGTTTTGATGAAAGCCAGGATCCTGGCTATATGACTGGAGTTCAAATGAAGAAGAAGGCTCAGAGCTATGAAACTCAGGGTCTGGAATTACTGCATCAACTTCATAATTCAGCCAAAAATTGTATTCCAGAGTGAACCAGATTCCCGAAGCTTCCTCAGATAGAACCCCATCCTTGAGATTACATATTATACGCTTGAAGGTGTTTCCAAAAGTGTGGTTCTCAAATAGTAGCCTCAGAACCTGGGTGCTTGTAAAAAATACAGGTTGCTGGACAATGTCTCAGGCCTACTACATCAGAATTTTGTGGGGTGGGTCCTAGAAATCTGCATTTTTAACTAGCTATTTACTACTAACCACTAAAGTTTGAAAATCACTACCCTGAGCATGGGCCAGAAACTTACATTAAGACTGGAGGAGAAAGAGAAGTGTACCACCTCTCTGGTTTGCTATGGGAAGGAGAAATAGAATCACATAATCATAGAATCAGAGCTAGGCTCATCTCAGAGATCACCTAACCTAGTGACTCTTAAACATAATTGGCATCAGCATCACCTGGAGAGATATATCCAGGCCAATTAGGTCAGAATCTCTGGAGGCTGGACAGATATCAGTATTTGTAAAAAGCTATGTTGTAACTCATGTATCCAGAGTCAAGAAACCATTGGCCTAAATCAAGCCTTTTACTTTATAAAAAAGGAAACTCAGGCCACATGAGTTTACATTAGGTGTCTAAGGTCTCACAAATTCTAGTGGCCAAGAACTTACCTGTCCTGATCAGATGTTCAGTGTTCTCTCTATTATTTAACAGTTCTTCTAGAAGGGCTGATTTTGGCTGGAAAGTGTTAATGCTGGAAATACTTACTTTGAGAATAAAGTGTTTTCCTAATATTAGTAAATGTTCCTTTCTAAAAATAAATTCTGTATTTAAGGTCTGTATTTCTATAAGAACTAAAAGGGAAAAGCTTCCGGACCTCTGACTATAACAGTATTACCGACAGGAAGCACAGCTATAATTACACATAAAGCTCTTTCCATTATCTATTTTTTACTCAAGTGATTTTGAAAACCAATCATTACACATCTCTAATGAGTAACCAATCAGGACCTAAATATCAGGACCTAAATACTTGTATTACAAATGATGAAAAATCTGAAAGAGAAATTAAGGAAACACTCCCATTTACCATTGCAACAAAAAGAATAAAATACCTAGGAATAAACCTACCTAAGGAGACAAAAGACCTGTATGCAGAAAACTATAAGACACTGATGAAAGAAATTAAAGATGATACAAACAGATGGAGAGATATACCATGTTCTTGGATTGGAAGAATCAGCATTGTGAAAATGACTATACTACCCAAAGCAATCTACAGATTCAATACAATCCCTATCAAAACACCAATGGCATTTTTCACAGAACTAGAACAAAAATTTCACAATTTGTATGAAAACACAAAAGACCCTGAATAGCCAAAGCAATCTTGAGAAAGAAAAACGGAGCTGGAGGAATCAGGCTCCCTGACTTCAGACTATACTACAAAGCTACAGTAATCAAGACAGTATGGTACTGGCACAAAAACAGAAATATAGATCAATGGAACAGGATAGAAAGCCGAGAGATAAACCCACGCACCTATGGTCACCCTATCTTTGATAAAGGAGGCAAGAATATACAATGGAGAAAAGACAGCCTCTTCAGTAAGTGGTGCTGGGAAAACTAGACAGCTACATGTAAAAGAATGAAATTAGAACACTCCCTAACACCATACACAAAAATAAACTCAAAATGGATTAAAGACCTAAAGGTAAGGCCAGACACTATTAAACTCTGAGAGGAAAACACAGGAAGAACACTCTTTGACATAAATCACAGCAAGATACTTTTTGACCCACCTCCTAGAGAAAGGGAAATAAAAACAAAAATAAACAAATGGGACCTAATGAAACTTAAAAGTTTTGCACAGCAAAGGAAACCATAAACAAGATGAAACGACAACCCTCAGAATGGGAGAAAATATTTGCAAATGAAGCAACTGACAAAGGATTGATCTCCAAAATTTACAAGTAGCTCATGCAGCTCAATATCAAAAAACAAACAACCCAATCCAAAAATGGGCAGAAGACCTAAATAGACATTTCACCAAAGAAGATATACAGATTGCAACAAACAGATAAAAGGATGCTCAACATCACAAATCATTAGAGAAATGCAAATCAAAACTACAGTGAGGTATCACTTCACACCGATCAGAATGGCCCTCATCAAAAAATCTACAAACAATAAATGCTGGAGAGGGTGTGGAGAAAAAGGAAACCTCTTGCACTGTTGGTTGGAATGTAAATTGATACAGCCACTATGGAGAACAGTATGGAGGTTCCTTAAAAAACTAAAAATAGAACTACCATATGACCCAGCAATCCCACTACTGGGTGTATACCCTGAGAAACCCATGATTCAAAAAGAATCATGTACCACAGTGTTCATTGCAGCTCTATTTACAATAGCCATGTCATGGTAGCAACCTAAATGTCCATCAACAGATGAATGGATAAAGAAGATGTGGCACATATATACAATGGAATATTACTCAGTCATAAAAAGAAATAAAACTGAGTTATTTGTAGCGAGGTGGGTGGGCCTAGAGACTGTCATACAGAGTGAAGTAAGTCAGAAAGAGAAAAACAAATACCATATGCTAACACATATATATGGAATCTAAAAAAAAAAGGGTTCTCATGAACCTAGGGGCAGGACAGGAATAAAGACACAGACATAGAGAATGGACTTGAGGACATGGGGAGGGGGAAAGGTAAGCTGGGACGAAGTGAGAGAGTGGCATGGACATATATACACTACCAAATGTAAAATAGATAGCTAGCAGGAAGCAGCTGCACAGCACAGGGAGATCAGCTTGGTGCTTTGTGTCCACCTAGAGAGGTGGGATAGGGAGGGTGGGAGGGAGACACAAGAGGGAGGAGGTATGGGGATGTATGTATCTGTATAGCTGAGTCACTTTGTTACTAACACAACATTGTAAAGCAATTATACTACAATAAAGATGTTAAAAATAAATAAATACTTGTATTTTTTTTATAGCATCAAACTAGTATGTTCTCAGAACCATCATGGGTAATATTTCATTCAGGTAGAGTTACCAGTGAATGCTAAAACGATTGTGTGACAGTTTGGTAAGGAGCAGGATATCTACACAGTCTCAAAGTATCTCCCCACAAATTATGTATTAATTACAAAGAGAAAAAAATAACAAATTACAGTGGAGAAACCTGAGAAAAACTACCTAATGAAGTGATCAGTTACCATCATCAATGTGAAAATTAACAAACAGAAACCTCATTTACAATGGAGTCAGAAGCTCTCATGCCCTACCACTGGATGTCAATTGCAGATCCAACAGAGAGAGATGTACCTTTGCATCTCCAACAGGAAGTTACTACTTTACTACCCAGCAGGAGGAGGGAAGAATTTCTCCTGGCCTAGCAACAGCCCGGCCAATGAGAGACTGTCACAACTCAGCCAATAAAAAAACCCACAACACTTTGAACTCCCAATTTCCTCCCGTGGACACTTTGTTTATAACAGCTCCTCCTAACTCTCCCTTCTCTATAAAAGAATGTTCCTCACCTTTGTTCTCTGGACTTGTCTGTGATTTTCCATAGGTTGCATGTCCCAACTTGCAATTCTTTGTTGTTCTTGAATAAACCCATTTTGCCGACAAAATAACTGGCTGTTTTATTGTTTAGGTCAACACCAGCAATGAGACAAACTGACATTATGTGCTTTTTGACGCTGAGAAAGACACAACATCACTCTTGTGGAGTTCTAACCAAAAATTCATAGTCTGAATCTAATCACGAGGAAAAATCAGACAAAAACAAAATTGAGGGACATTCTACAAAGTAACTGACTTGCCATGAAAATGTTGTAAAAGATAAAGAATAAAGAACCATTTCAGATTTTAAAAGATTAAAGAAATATTGCAGCTAAATCCATATGTGATCCTGGATTACAGGGTCCCAGATTGCAATACTACTTTGTTCTATACTTGGACATCATTAAGGTAATTGGTGAAGTCTGAATAAGGTCTATAGATTTGATAATAGTATTCTATCAATATTCTCTGATTTTGACAACTATACTGTGGTTATGAAAGAGAATGTTCTTGTTCTTAGGAAATACACATAGAAGTATTTTGAGGAAATTGTGCATCATGTCTGCAAATTTACTCCAATAATTCTGATTAAGGGAAAAATGTATAAAAATGCATACTTTCTTAATTTATTTTTTACTTTTAAATTTGAAATCATCATAAACATACCAAAAAGTTGCAAGATTAGTACAAGGACTTCTAGTATATTCATCTTCCATATTCCCCAACTGTTAACGTTTTACATTTGTTTAAACATTGTTTCTCATGTCTTATTCTTGCAACTCCTAGGTATGCTTAAAATTATTTCAAAATAGAAAACCATAAAAAATTAAAAGAGTGAATACTTTCTTTCTACTGCTTTTTACTTGCTAGGTAGGTAGCATCAGGTAGGGGTTAGTAACATTGTTTTTAGAATAAGAGATGCCCATGTTCAGTTCCTAGCTCTTTTGTTTACTGTTGCGACAGTCTTCTCTGACTTCAGTTTTCTAACGTGTAAAATAGGAATACTGACCTTAGAGCATCAGTGTGAGAATCTAATGTTTGTTAATTAGTTAACACCATAAACTGACACACAATGAGCAGACAATAATCTAACTATTATTATTATTTTTCTTCTATGGCTCTCATTTCTGTGTATCTTTTCTCTTCTCCTGATGTAATTCAAATAATTTCAGTGCTTGCTTTAAAAACTTTACCCTTTCCTTTTACTCCAGGATGTTTAAGACTCATTTTTTTTGGTAGGAAACTAATTCAGCACTCTCAGACATCTATATATCTGGACTTTGAGGACTAGAAATACAAACCTTTCTAATGAAAGTATTCATATTATTTCTCTTTGGCGGTTTTATCTGATTTTTAACTTCACATTTTGAGTCTAGAGTTTGAAATTTATTAATAGGATCTACACATTGTTACAAGTCAAATATTGAAAAATAAGTAGGAAATATACTCTTTGTTTTATTGGGTTGGATCATGTTTCTTTTAGCTATTTGTTTATTCTCATTCTGGCTTAAATATGTGACCAATATAAATATAACATTGAAGAGTTATTTTTTTTTTGAATTAGGTGAATATTTACTTGTTATTACCATTGTAATACATTGTTGACTTATCAAGATTTACGATTAATTGAGCCTCGAATTGCTGCTGGGAAAAGTTGTGGGAAAAGGGCTTGTCAGTGCTATTACAGATATTGTATTACATGAAATACTTCACCTGAAAAAGGTAAATTCTATGTATTAGTAAAAATATTACTCATAAAGTAGGAAGTACTTTGCGGTTTAACTTCCTGGAACTGAGCAGACATTAAACATAATTGTGAGTCTATAATTCAGCTACCTTTACCACAGTAATTTATTCATTGAGCTAAAAATAATAAAACCATTAATAACCTTTAGATCAAATTGCTCAGTGGTTTTTGTCCTTCATGATGCCTTTCCCTCCTCCCCTCCGTTCTCCTCCCCCTCCTTCTTTTAAGCTAAATTATATAAGAGTTGTTTAATTGAGACAGTCATTGGTAGTGGGCAATTGATAAAGAAAATATTAGATAAGAAAATAGAGGTTAAGTTCTGACCCCAGTCAAGAAAGATAAAACTTAGGGAAACAAATACATTCGATGTTGTTTTAAAATATCTAAACTCAATGAATAAAGGAAGCATTTACTTGGAAATGATTTATCTGACATTCTCTTTGCTATACTTATTCATGGTGTTTCTTCACTAGATTATTAGTTCCTCCATGGCCAACTCTGTACTTCAGTGGTGCCTAATACACAGCAGGATCTTCATATGTATTTGGCAAATCAATACATTTTAGAGAATGTCATCTCAATTATATTTCACAATAATGGAGAACTTGGAATTGATGACTATTACATAAATTATTGGCCAATGACTTTGCTCTTGTATAAAACCATAGTATACCCATATTGGAAACATTGGATTCATTTAAAAAAGAAATAATAAAGCTGGAAAGCTTCCAGAAAAATGATAATTAATATCGAAATGATTGGAAGCACTCGTATAAAGTATATTTTGAATCAAATCTTAGGAATTGGTAAAGTATTGATATCACTTATTTGTGGAATCTAAAAAAATGATACGAATGAACTTATTTACAAAACAGAAATAGACACACAGACATAGAAAACAGACTTGAGGTTACCAAAGGGGATAGTGGGGAGGGGAGGGGAGATAAATTAGGATCTTGGGATTAACATATATCAATATACACTACTATATACAAAATAAAAACAACAAGGACCTACTGTATAGCACAGGGAACTATACTCAATATCTTATAATAACCTATAATGGAAAAGAATCTGAAAAAGAATATATATATATATATATATATATATATATATATATATATATATCACTTTGCTGTACTCTTGAAACTAACACAATATTGTAAATTAACTATACATCAATTAAAAAAAATTTGTACAAAAAAAAGAATTGAGAAAACATTGCCTTAGAATAGATATACTTGTAATTCATAAAATCTTAAAGGCTGTGGGCCTTATGAATGTGGACTTATTCAACATAAGAAACACCATCTTAAGTTTCAAAGAAATAAATTTAAGCAAATTGATGCAAGAAATTATCTTCACACAGAAGTTAGAAATCTTATAGGATTCAACCTCAGGAGATGCTAGAAGTTGAAAATAATTTTTAAAGAATTTCAAATAAAATTACTTTTATTTGAAAAAATCATAACAAATTTGGATTAAAGGTGTTTAAAATTATAATTTTATCTTTTGTGAGCCTAAATAATGATAGTTCTTTGAATTGGTACCTCAAACTGGTACCTCAAAAAATAACTAACTTACATGGATAGAGTTTACATGTCCTAGGGAGGAAAATAATGCAGTTCCTTTTTAGAATTCACTGAGGACAGTCTAGTGCTTAGGGGTGTAGACTCTGGAGCCAGGCTGCCTGGGTTCACCACTTGTGTGGCCTTGGTCAAGTTTCTTAACATTTCTGTGTCTCTAAAATGGGCATAGTTGTGTTAATCCACTTAAATGAGTAAATACATGTAACCAAATTTACATTTGGTAAGTGGCAATAAACCTTAAGTATTGCTATTTTCTCTTACATTTATGCATTGTGTTACTGAGGGGAACCAGTTTTTCTGTGTAGGTGTAGATTCTTTTCCACAATGAGCATCTCTCATTACCCTCTGAGTTGTAGTCGTAGTTGCCAGTTAAGCAACTGTAATGTTATTTTGTGGCTTCTAATTCAAGAAATGATCTTAAAGATTGAAATATAAATGGTTCATGGTTCTTAAGTATTCTTTTCTCATATTTTGCTTATATTTGATTTCATTCATATAGTTTTGTTTGACAAATATATTTACCTTTATGTCTGATATAGAATAAGTATTGTTTTAATTTTACTGAATGTTTTGGCTTCATTTCTTCTCTTGACAATTTAAATATTTCACTCCACTTTCTTCTTGTCTTCATGGTTTCTGAGAAATTGGATATAAATCTTATCTTTGCTCCTCTATACATTAGGTGTTTTTCCCTCTGGCTTCATTCAGGATTTTTTTTTAATCTTTGGTTTTCTACAGTTTAAATATGATATGACTAGGTATAGCTTTTTTGGCACTTATCCTGTATTTGTCCCACTGTTTTTAGATATTCTGTTCTATTTTTTTTTGTTTTGTTCCCCCCCCCACCCCCGCCAAGTCTCTTTTCTCTTTGCTTTTCAGTTTTTTTTTTTTAAAGAACTTCCAATCAGAAGTTTTCTTTTTTTTAAAAATTTATTTATTTACTTATTTATTTATTTTTGGCTGTGTTGGGTCTTCGTTTCTGTGCGAGGGCTTTCTCTAATTGAGGCAAGCGGGGGCCACTCTTCATCACGGTGTGCGGGCCTCTCACTATCGCGGACTCTCTTGTTGCGGAGCACAGGCTCCAGACGCGCAGGCTCAGTAGTTGTGGCCCACGGGCCTAGTTGCTCCGCGGCATGTGGGATCTTCCCAGACCAGGGCTCGAACCTGTGTCCCCTGCACTAGCAGGCAGATTCTCAACCACTTCGCCACCAGGGAAGCCCTGCTTTTCAGTTTTGAAAGTTTCTTTTGACATATTCTCAATATCCAGAGGATATTGAATATTCTCAGATTCTTTCCTCAGCCATGTCCAGTCTACTAATGAGCCCATCAAAGACATTGTTCATTTCTGTTACAGTGTTTTTGATCTCTAGCATATTTTTTTATTCTTTCTTAGAATTTCCATCTCTCTACTTACACTATCCATTTATTCTTGCATGTTTACTTTTTTCATTAGAGCCCTTAGCATATTAATCATAGTTGTTTTAAATTTACATTCTGAAGCTGGTTCTGATGCTTGCTCTGTCTCCTTAAACTGTGATTTTTGCCTTTTAGTATGCCTTGTAATTTTTTGCTAAAAGCTAGACATGGTGTACTGGGTGAAAGGAACTCCCAGAAATAGGCCTTTATTGATATGCTGGTAAGGTGCGGGAGAGCAGAAATGTTCTAGAGCAGTGGTCCCCAATCCCCGGGCTATGGACCGGTACTGGGCCACAGCCTGTTAGGAACCGGGCTGCACAGCAGGAGGCAAGCAGGAAGCAAGCAAAGCTTCATCTGCTGCTCCCCATCGCTCGCATTACCACCTGAACCATCCCCCCGCCCCACCACTGGTCCATAGAAAAATTGTCTTCCACGAAAACGGTCCCTGGTGCCAAAAATATTGGGGACCACTGTCCTAGGGGCCTATGATTAGGTCTTAGTCTTTTAGTGAGCCTGTGTCTGAACTGTGAACTTCACAAGTGCCTCTCAGTCCCCTACTCCCACACTTTAGGTGGGAGAGTTGGCTGGAGGGGGGTGGAGTTGAATATTTTCCTTGCCCCTCATGGAAGGCTAGAGGGGGTCAGTTAGGCTTTAATAAAACCCAAATAGGTTAGGTGCTGGTAAAATAGTTTCTCTTGAGCACAGACTTGTTAAAAGAACAGAATGCTCTGCATATTCCAAAATGGTTAGTTTTCTCCCTTCCCTGTAGGAAGCCCAAGGAGATTTTTCTTTGATATTCACTGTGAGAACTTGGTTGAGCTCCAGGAGGTAAAACGCCTCAAAATTTTTTTCTTTTTTTAGGGTGGGTTTTTCAGTGCAGCAATTCAGAATTCATGATATGATAATTGAGAATTGGTAGACAGAGAGTGATGAGGGTTTTGAAAGGATCTTGACGAGTAACTATTTATTTGATAAGAGAATAGTTTCCTGGTTGAGTGATCCAATGCCCTGGAGTTTTTAACTCACAGACTTGTCTACATTGAGCCTTCAGCAATTTGTCTATTGCAGTTCAAATTTTCCTACGCTGCTACTATTTCTGGAGGTTTCTGCTGGTGGGTTTCTGCTCTGGTAAGTTGTGATTCTATCTGCCTGTCTCTCCAGTTTGGGGGGCAATGGCTTGCCTGTGATCTCACTTCTCTGACAGATCTAAGAAGAGCTGTTGATTTTTCAGTTTGTTCAGATTTCTACTTGTTGTTAGGACAGAGTGGCAACTTCCAAGAATCTTACAAGCTGGACTAGAAACTGGAAGTTCCCTTGGTTTATTTCTTACCTTTGAGAATATTGGTTTGGAAAGGTCAGTAAATTAACTTGAACATATTTAGCCATAATTTTCCTGTTTATAAAATACAGTCAGGTATGTAGAATGTTGTTTTAGTTTCCTATTGCTGCTGCAACAAATTACCACAAACTTCCTGACTGAAACTAACAGAAATTTATTCTCTTACAGATGTGGAGACCAAAAGTCTGAAATGAGTCTTTTGGGGCTAAAATCAAGGTGTCAGCAAGACTGGTTTCTTCTGAGGGCTCCAGGGAAGAATACATTCCTTGCCTCTTCCAGTTTCTAGAGGCTGCTGGTGTTCCTTAGTTTCTGGCCACATCACTCCAATCTCTGCTTCAGTAATCACATGGCCTTCTTCCTTTCTGTAGTCAAGTCTTCCTCTACCTTTCTCTTAAAAGGATACTTGCAATTGCATTTAGGACCCACCTGGATAATCCAGGAAAATCTCCCCATCTCAAAATTCTCAATCATATCTGCAAAATTCCTTTTGCCATATAAGGTAACATTCACAGGTTCCAGGGATTAGAACCTGGATATCTTTGGAGGCCATTATTCAGTCTACCACCAATGTGCTTAGAAAAGTATCATTTCCTTTTCTGATTATTAAATGTACCTTGAGAAATTTTTATGAATTGATCACACTAGGTTTCATTGCAGGACAGAATAAATATTATTGGAGGATTGTGCAAGAATTTGCACAATAACTTTGCAAGTGCTACATAGGTAGCAGGAGGAAATACCTTGTCAGTTTTTGACTGACCAAGATGGTGGTTTAAATTTAACTAAAGTCTCAATTCTAATAGCAACAACAAAATAAACTGATATGCACAGATTTTTATAGATGTTTGGTTAGGAGAAATTTGTATTTCTCCAGCTGGTTAAAAAAAAAAATGGTAGAGAGCTCCTATACATACAACCAGAATATAACACTTCGACTGAAAAAAAAAAATGCACAACCTAAAAGTTGAGAGTTATGTTTTATTTGGCGGACATTCTTAGGTCTTCAAGCCCAGGAGACAGCCTCTCAGATAACGCTGAGAAAACTGTTCCGAAGAGGAGGAGGGGGAAGCCAGAATATATAGGAGGTTTTGCAACAGCACCAGGTAGCTGAAACAAAAGATTACTGTTAACAAAAGAAAACTAGATATCTCAAATTAAGGAATTTAGTGCTCTTCTATGTTTGGGAAGATGCAAGATTTTGGGCTCGCTGAAATCATTCCTTTGATATTCACCTCAGCTGTCTGGGACCAGTTATCCTGTGTTTTCTCATCCTGAGTTTCCTGAGACTGCACCATCAGGGGTGACTGCAGTCTGGTGACTGCTAGATGGCAGGCATTCCTTGCTTTCATCCTCAGTTCTCTCAAGGCTCACCACGGGGAGTGGCTATAATCACTGATGGCTGCAACATCCTTTGTTTACTGATATGGCTGGCAGTATTTTATTTCCACATGTCCTATTTTCAGCAAGAGTATTGCCCCTCTTTCCTTCCATGTTCGCCCTTCTGGACTGTCTTGCCATTTTGCAGTTTTTCAATTTAAACTTTAATTTAAATATTTCATCCAAATAAAGTATTTTAGGACAGAATGCATGAAAAGAGCATGCAATGTAATTTTCCCAGAATCTTAACTCCCTTTGGAATAGCTTTAGGTCTTAATGACTCTAGGTCTGATCAAAGAATCAGAAACACGAAGCTGGAAATGATGAAAGGGTAGTGGCACAAAAGCATAACACTTCAAATTATTTAAGGAAAAAAGAATCTTTTAGTGGGTATCTGTGGAGTTTCAGGATAATCACTGAGAAACAGCATTTGAGATGTCTGACAAAACAATGAAAATAACTTAAACTTTTTGAATAGTTGAAAGTTAGGTTTAAATGAAAGCTTGTCTCAACTTCAAAATACTGAATTTTGCAAGAGAAGTCTATAATTACTGTCATCAGATGCTGGGGCCCCCAACCAGCATCATGTTAAATTAAACCCTCTGAATTCTGTGTTTATCTTTCTGCTTCTTTATGTGGTGGAGAAAGGAGAGTTCAGAAATAGTTATGGTAAAGTCTGAGTGCTTCCCTTTTTTATTTTAGTGAGCAGGTCCAATATAAATATTCAAAACTTAAATTCTCATATAGGGGATGGAATTTTCAAGTGAACCATTATATACAGGGGCATTTTTTAAAGTGAGGGCCCAGGCCATAAAGAAAGCAGTGGTAGGTATCAAATTAGAAAAAGAGAATCACCATGAAAACGGCAATGCAAAAATATAGATATAAAGACTGGACAACAGCTGGGAAAAGCTGAAGTTTTAAAAATACCTTATTTGATGTATTACCCATATGATATTTTAAAAAAGCAAGATAAAAACATACTCAGAACGCATCATCATACAGTCATATGGTAATGAAGTAAGTCTACCCCCCAGTGATGTCATTGCTGGTTTCAGACCATTCTAGGAAAAGATTCTGTGGACAGATAAATGTACATCATGCCTTCCGGTTTTATGGTATTGGAATTCAGACTACATAGATTATAATTTGTTTATGCCTACTCTTTGTGTTAAACTAAAAGAAGTTGGATTGCCTAGACACTGAGTGTTTTGCTTGAATGAGTTGTTTTTTTAAAAAAAGCTAGTATTTACAATGTCATGAATCACACTAAAAACTTCTCTTTATAAAAGAAAAAATCCAAAGCAATTGTAGATTAGAGATTGAGTGAAAATAGAGTGATTAAGAGGTTGGGCTTCAGAGTCAGACAGACACATACTTAAATTCTGGCTATGTCACTTACAGTAGTGTAATTTTGGGCAAATTACCTAGATTCTTCAAACCCTGGTTTCCTCATCTGAATAATAATACTAGCAACAACAGCAATAATAATAGCAGCACCAGCTTCATCGGTGTTTTGTGAAAAGTAAAATGTCGATACATATGAACAGCATAATTGCTGAATTAATAGTCATTGGTATGATTATTGTTGCTGGGTGAACTTCATGGTCCAAATTTCACAGACTCCAGTGCCCTATTCCCAGCAAAGGAGGAGAGGAATGTAGAAATGTGGAAGATGCCATCAGCCTTGAAAGTTTAGTAAATCTCTTTGTGATCTCATCTGTGAGAACATTTTTCATAACTTTTTCCAAACAATTGTTAATATATTTATATTTTCTATATATAGCAGATACACTGGGAAATGTTTTATAAATTTAGGTTTAAATTTAAAACATTCCCTTTTATCTGACATTCAGGCCACTTTGAATTTAAAGTATGTCTCCTTGCCCTAGTATTTTATGATTTAGGAAATAAGTTTGAGTGTACTTTCCATATTATTCACAAATGAAAAAATAATACAAACTTGTTTGAACTCTTACTGTGTTCCAAGTACTGTTCTAAGCATGTTACATACTTCATTTCATTTAATCTTCAAAATAGTCTTATGAGGTAGGAAATATTATTCTTTAAAGAGAGAGTTTTAATTTATGGATTCTAATCATATTACCTTTTAGGCACCAATGTTTTCAATGTTTTTAGTCAGTATACATATAGTAGCCTTTTTATCTACTATAGTTTTTTAATGGTTAAGTGTTCAGAGCTATACATTAAAGGCTGTGTAGTGAATTGGTTGAGGGCATAAGCTGTGAATTATGAAAGATCTTGGTTCCAATTCTGACTCTAGACTAGTGTTGACCTTGGGTAAACTGCTTAACTTTTGGGGACAGTTATTACTTTACATATTGAATGGGGCTAATGTTAACTACTTCATAGATTTATTTTAAGGATTAAGTGACTCAATTAATATAGTGTAAAATGTTGCCAATAGAGCCTGGCACATAATAAGCACTCATTTAATGGTTGTCATTATTTTTGATAAACATGCAACGAGTTACTGATGGATAAAACACACACACACACACACAGCTAGAGACCATAGGAAATGCTAAGCTAAAAATAGTATGCTTACAGTATTTGGATTTATAATTTAATGAGAAAGCAACATGCATGTATGAAAGAAATACTTTTTAAGAAATACAAACAGGGCTTTATAAGGTTGTAGGAGATGGAGATAAATTCTGAGTGTTGGGGTATAGCTCAAATGAGAGGAGGTGGAGAAAATAGTACTTGAACTGGGTTTGGAAATATAAATAATATGTTATTTTTTGGAGAAGGGAGAAAAGAGCTTTCTTGATGCAGAGAATAGCATGAGTAAATGCCCTGAACTATAGACTACAGTACCCATGGAATAGTAACTATTATGGTGTGTGTGGTATGATTGGAGAATGGAGTTTGTGGAGACATCAATTTAGAAATAAGTCTGAAAGACAGATATAGCCTAGATTGTTAAATGCCTCGCTAAGAACTTTTAATCTTACTGTTTAGAAGACTCCTCCATTAGGAATGTGGAAAATATATTTGGAAAGGTGAGGCAGTCAGTGAGAACAGTTAAGACATTGTCCAGATGATTTAGTGGAAATCGATGAATACTTAGACAAGGGTAGTGACAATAGGAATAGAACATAGGACTGAATAAATACAAAAGACATTTTGGAGATATCAGCCAGAGACATTCATTTATTAATGGCTGTGGTGGGAGTAGGGCTGAGGAAGGGGTCAAATATGATGTAACGTTTTCACCAGGTGGCTAGAACAATAGTGATACTATTCACTGGGACCAAACCCTCATGAAGGAGGTTTGGGAACAGTATGTTTCTGGACATAATGAGTATGAAATAGTCCAGTCTAGTGTGAGTATAGACTATTTGGTAGTCCAAGTAGATTTGTCCTAAATACACATGGAAATTTGAGCCTGGAGCTTAAGTAAAGAGTCCAAGTTTGGATGTAGAATATGATTCTTATAGGTGACAGAGAAATATAATTTATTTTGAGACACGCTTGAAAACACCAGGTGGCCTTTTGAATTCTTAGTACAGTTTCTAAAATCTAGGTGTATGGAACACGCACAATCTCTTTATAACCTACAGTGTATTTTAGGTGGAATACATCTATTTAATACCCGGCCCTTATTTTTTGTTCTTGGCCAGAGGATATAATTTTTTGGATTAAGAATAAGGTGTGGGAGGGTCAATGATTCTGGAATACACTCCACAAGTGCTTTGACAGAACCTGTCTTATTACCTCACATAAACCCCACCTGCTGGGGCCTTTGCTTGATTGGCAATCTGGTAATCCTCTTGTGAGAATTAACTGAACGGCTTTATCTATAAATAGCATTCACTTTCAAGTGTGAGATACAAAGGTGTAGTTATGGTGATGAGAGATTGTCTAGCCTACCACCTTTTTAAATTCAGAGTTAGTTCCTAACGAATTTGTCAAGCTTTTACATTCTTGTCACATTTCTACTATCTTAGGGCATAGTTTGTGAAGAAAACAACTTTTCTTGGAGGAAATATGAACCTGTTTTAGGATTTAGCTTATTATTAGTATTGTTATTATTCTAATGCTTAATTGGGTAACATTGAACCACTTTTTTTCTTCCAGTTTTGAGATATCATTGACATAACAGCACTGTATAAGTTTAAAGTGTGCAGCATAATGATTTGACCGACATACATCATGAAGTGATTATCACAGTAAGTTTGGTGAATGTCTATCATCTCAGATAAATAAAAATGAAGGAAAAAGAAGGAAATATTTTTTCCTTGTGATGAGAACACTTAGGATTTACTCTTTTAACAACTTTCATATAGAACATTCAGTAATGTTAGTTATATTAATCATGTTGCACATTACATTCCTAGTACTTATTTATCTTATAACTGGAAGTCTGTATCTTTTGATCACCTTCATCCAATCCACCTCACACTCCCCACCTGTAACCACAAATCTGATCTCTTTTTTTTTATGAGTTTGTTTACTTGTTTTTGAAGTATAATTAACCTATGACACTAGTTGGTTCCTGTTACCAACAGAGTGAGTTGATATTTCTATACATTTCAAAATGATCACCGTGACAAGTGTAGTCACCATGTGTCACCATACAAAGATATTACCTTATTATTACATTGAATAAATTTTAATAATTTACAGAACACTTTCACTGACATGGTTTCACCTTGATCTTCACAATAACTCAAGTGGAGGCAGAGTTGTTACATTTAATAGGTGAAGAAACAGACTGAGAGAGGTTGAGTAACTTGCTCAAGATCCCAGAGCCAATAAGAGTTGGAACCAGGGCTTTGACATTAACTTGGCTCCAGATGGGCTTTTCTATTCCTATTACATGTCTCTACTTTTTGTAGTAATATTTCTACATCTGATATTTAATATTCTTCCTTGTATGGTCTCAAATGAATAGACTATATATATATTCTTGTTTTCCACCTTCAAAATTCTTGACATATCTTTTGATATGGTAAATGTGCTATTAAAATATGATCAACACCTTAGGAAAAAGTCTGTGTGTTAACTCTTCATATTGATAGTGTCAAGGTTGTTGATTCTTGTTTGATTTTCTCTTTCCTTTTCTCTTTCCTTTTCTTTCCTTCCTTCTTTCTTCCTTCCTTCCTTCCTTCCTTCCTTCCTTTCTTTCTTTCTTTCTTTCTTTCTTTCTTTCTTTCTTTCTTTCTTCTTTCTTTCTGTAGCTGCATGACTATGTTAAGCTTAACTAAGTTACTAGTAGATTTTGGCTGTAATTTTAAGCAACACATATTTTGGCTTTATTTTCAAAATAGGTGTTATTTAAATCATGGTATTTACGTTTTATGAAAATTGAAAACTAGTAAGAATGAAATATGGAATTGAGGTTGAGCAAAATGTATAGGAAACAATAAGGTAGCCAAATACCTGTTTATATCCAGAATCTGTTCTGCCTTTCCTTTTTTAAAGAAAATATTTTGAATATCATCTTTAGGGACTGTAAATAAAAAATTGATCCTTTACCTAAAGTGTATTGTCTTTTAACTGGGGAAAAGGGCAGAGATAAAAGAGAACCCAGCTTAGGACACCGCACTGCCCTTTATTGGAAGGAGCAGTGCTGCCAGCTGTCTTTGCCCTGGTTCAGATGCTAGAGTCATTCAAGGAGTCTGATGCTATTTACCCCTTGTTTAAGTTTGTATTCCTACTGTTTCTTGAGGTCTTTCCTAGTCACGGAAGAGAAGGAGTTAGGCAGAAGGGATCTCAGAATATTGTCTTTGTGTGTTAAAGAGCTATCATAATCACTGAGAGAAATGTAAGTTTCACTGGGTGATGAGTATCACTGTATCAGTATTTTCTTGGAAAGAACTATTATGATGCAAATCAGTGTGTAACCTGGAAGAGGACATCACCAGAAAAGGACCAACTAACAATTGCTTCGTCAGATGTACAGAAACAAAACAAAACAAACTTAATTACATTATCACTTAACGTGGCTAACTTTCTAGTGCTCATTTTTTACAGTTTGGGAGGATTCTATTTAGATTTTGAGTCAGCAACCTCTTTTCCTTATTTCGCAGAACGTTATTTTAGTTACGTTTCCTCCCCCACCCCTTTTTTTACATTTATTTAGTTTTTTGGAAACATTTCAAGATATAAAGTGAATAGAATCTTTAGCAACACAATAAGGGCCTTTCCTAATCCTGGCTGAGAAGAGGTGGAACAACCTGTTCAATACTGAGCAGAGAAGTTAGCATTTCAGTATCTCTGTGTGCATTTCAGTATCTCTGTGTGCATTTCAGTATCTCTGTGAGAATTTATTTGTAGTAAAGTTGTCAATTTTAAAATTCTTTAAAACAAATTTGGTCATTCTACCCTTTATTTGCTTAATTTAATTTGTAGACTCTGATGAAATTTCCCTCCTTATTGGATAATTTCCATATTTTAGTTTTGGTCAACGAGGCCAGTCCCATGTAGAATTCCCAGGTTGTCCGAGTTTTGTGTTTAGCCTCTGATCCCTTTCCCTTTTGATGTTTGGCTTCCTTGCTTAGCTGATCTTGCCTTGTTCCCACTCCTACAGCACACACCGGCTGTTCTTCTAGCAGTGCTGTATGCTGTATGTACCATTCCTCCAGCCTCCCGGCCATTCAACACTCCCTGCAGGTTCACCTCTTCCCTCATTATTTGCTGCTTCCCTTTTGACAGTAAGTATTCTGATAGATTAATCTATTCTAAAGAATTTGTGATTTATAGTGTCTTATTTCTCCAGATAATGTTGTGTTGTGATATTTCAAAATGCAACTGCCAGAGAAACTCCAAGAAACATCATGTAAGTAGGAAAAAATGTATTAGTGGCAGGAATCCTAGGCTTGGGTGCAGGCCAGTTTGAGAGGGAATTTGGAGGCCTTTTGCTAGTCTCAGATTCACATTTTCTAGGCAGCTCCCTACATCATCTGAGGTGGAATTTTGATGCTCTGTGTCTGGTTTTTAACTCCACACTCAGTGAGACTATCATGTGAAATTATTACCAAGGGGGAATTTAACCACTGCCTTTGCAAGCCGATAAGCAGTTTATCAAAGGGTAAAGAGGACATTTTTTCAGATCTGTCTTGGGTTTTGTTGTAGGGCACAGTCTCTGCTGTTTTATTTTATTTTTTATTATTTTTCTGCTGTTTTATTTAATCAACATAGGCTGTTTCTATACTCATAATTATGAATAGAGGATTTAAGTTTAATGTTTTAAATTCCATGTTTCTAAGAGTAATATTAAAAAGATTGAAAAATGGCAAGCCTTTTCAGTATGTGTAATCAAATAGGTAAATTATATACACCCCTGGAGAAATTTCAAAAATTTTCCAGTTTTTTAAAATATAATTTTCAATTTCATATACCCACTTTCTCTATTAACATATTGCATTCACAGGGAGAGCATTTCTTCTTTTTTTTTTTTAATTTAATTTTATTTTTTTTTTATACAGCAGGATCTTATTAGTCATCAATTTTATACACATCAGTGTATACGTGTGAATCCCAATCGCCCAATTCATCACACCACCACTCCCACCCTGCCACAGCTTTCCCCCCTTGTTGTCCATACATTTGTTCTCTACATCAGTGTCTCTATTTCTGCCCAGAAAACCGGTTCATCTGTACCATTTTCCTAGGCTCCACATATATGCGTTAATATATGATATTTGTTTTTCTCTTTCTGGCTTACTTCATTCAGTATGACAGTCTCTAGATTCATCCACGTCTCAACAAATGACCCAATTTCGTTGCTTTTTATGGCTGAGTAATATTCCATGGTATATATGTACCACATCTGCCTTATCAATTCGTCTGTCGATGGGCATTTAGGTTGCTTCCATGACCTGGCTATTGTAAATAGTGCTGCAATGAACATTGGGGTGCATGTATCTTTTTGAATTATGGTTTTCTCTGGGCATACGCCCAGTAGTGGGATTGCTGGATCATATGGTAATTCTATTTTTAGATTTTTAAGGAACCTCCATACTGTTCTCCATAGTGGCTGTTTCAATTTACATTCCCACCAACAGTGCAAGAGGGTTCCCTTTTCTCCACACCCTCTCCAGCATTTGTTGTTTGTAGATTTTCTGGTGATGCCCATTCTAACTGGTGTGAGGTGATACCTCATTGTAGTTTTGATTTGCATTTCTCTAATATTTAGTGATGTTGAGGAGCTTTTCATGTGCTTCTTGGCCATCTGTATGTCTTCTTTGCAGAAGAAGACCTATTTAGGTCTTCTGCCCACTTTTGGATTGGGTTGTTTGTTTTTTTAATATTGAGCTGCATGAGCTGTTTATATATTTTGGAGATTAATTCTTTGTCCGTTGATTCATTTGCAAATATTTTCTCCCATTCTGAGGGTTGTCTTTTCATCTTGTTTTTGGATTCCTTTACTCTGCAAAAGCTTTTAAGTTTCATTAGGTCCCATTTGTTTATTTTTGTTTTTATTTCCATTACTCTAGGAGGTGGATCAAAAGAGATCTTGCTGTGATTTATGTCAAAGAGTGTTCTTCCTATGTTTTCCTCTAAGAGTTTTATAGTGTCCAGTCTTACATTTAGGTCTTGAATCCATTTTGAGTTTATTTTTGTGTATGGTGTTAGGGAGTGTTCTAATTTCATTCTTTTACATGTAGCTGTCCAGTTTTCCCAGCATCACTTATTGAAGAGACTGTCTTTTCTCCATTGTATATCCTTGCCTCCTTTGTCATAGATTTGTTGACTATAGGTAGGTGGGTTTACCTCTGGGCTTTCTATCCTGTTCCATTGATCTGTATTTCTGTTTTTGTGTCAGTACCATATTGTCTTGATTACTGTAGCTTTGTAGTATAGTCTGAAGTCAGGGAGTCTGATTCCTCCAGCTCCGTTTTTTTCCCCCCAAGACTGCTTTGGCTATTCGGGGTCTTTTGTGTCTCCATACAAATTTTAAGATTTTTTGTCTAGTTCTATAAAAAATGCCGTTGGTAATTTGATAGGGATTGCATTGAATCTGTAGATTGCTTTGGGTAGTAGAGTCATTTTCACAATATTGCTTCTTCCAATCTAAGAACATGGTATATCTCTCCATCTGTAGGTATCATCCTTAATTTCTTTCATCAGTGTCTTATAGTTTTCTGCATACAGGTTTTTGTCTCCCTAGGTAGGTTTATTCCTAGGTATTTTATTCTTTTTGTTGCAGTGGTAAATGGGAGTATTTCCTTAACTTCTCTTTCAGATTTTTCATCATTAGTGTATAAGAATGCAAGAAATTTCTGTGCATTAATTTTGTATCCTGCAACTTTACCAAATTCATTGATGAGGTCTAGTAGTTTCCTGGTGGCATCTTTAGGATTCTCTATGTATAGTATCATGTCATCTGCAAACAGTGACAGTTTTACCTCTTCTTTTCCAATTTATATTCCTTTTATTTCTTTTTCTTCTCTGATTGCCATGGCTAGGACTTCCAAAACTATGTTGAATAATAGTGGTGAGAGTGGACATCCTTGTCTTGTTCCTGATCTTCGAGGAAATGCTTTCAGTTTTTCACCATTGAGAATGACGTTTGCTGTGGGTTTGTCATATATGGCCTTTATTATGTTGAGGTAGGTTCCCTCTATGCCCACTTTCTGGAGAGTTTTTATCAGAAATGGGTGTTGAATATTGTCAAAAGCTTTTTCTGCATCTATTGAGATGATCATATGGTTTTTCTTCTTCAGTTTGTTACTATGGTGTATCACATTGATTGATTTGCATGTATTGAAGAATCCTTGTATCCCTGGGATAAATTCCACTTGATCATGGTGTATGATCCTTTTAATGTGTTGTTGGATTCTGTTTGCTAGTAGTTTCTTGAGGATTTTTGCATCTATATTCATCAGTGATATTGGTCTGTAATTTTCTTTTTTTGTAGTCTCTCTGTCAGATTTTGGTATCAGGGTGATGGTGGCCTCATAGAATGAGTTTGGGAGTGTTCCTTCCTCTGCAATTTTTTTCGAAGAGTTTGAGAAGGATGGGTGTTATCTCTTCTCTAAATGTTTGATAGAATTCACCTGTGAAGCCATCTGGTCCTGGACTTTTGTTTGTTGGAAGATTTTTAATCACAGTTTCAATTGCATTACTTGTGATTGGTCTGTTCATATTTTCTATTTCTTCCTGGTTCAGTCTTGGAAAGTTATACCTTTCTAAGAATTTGTCCATTTCTTCCAGGTTGTCCATTTTATTGGCATAGAGTTGCTTGTAGTAGTCTCTTAGGATGCTTTGTATTTCTGTGGTGTCTGTTGTAACTTCTCCTTTTTCATTTCTAATTTTATTGATTTGAGTCCTCTCCCTCTTTTTCTTGATGAATCTGGCTAATGGTTTATCAATTTTGTTTATCTTCTCAAAGAACCAACTTTTAGTTTTATTGATCTTTGCTATTGTTTTCTTTGTTTCTATTTCATTTATTTCTGCTCTGATCTTTATGATTTCTTTCCTTCTGCTAACTTTGGGTTTTGTTTATTCTTCTTTCTCTAGTTCCTTTAGGTGTAAGGTTAGATTGTTTATTTGAGATTTTTCTTGTTTCTGGAGGTAAGCTTGTATAGCTATAAACTTCCCTCTTAGAACTGCTTTTGTTGCATCCCATAGGTTTTGGGTCGTCGTGTTTTCATTGTCATTTGTCTGTAGGTATTTTTTGATTTTCTCTTTGATTTCTTCAGTGGTCTCTTGGTTATTTAGTAATGTATTGTTTAGCCTCCATGTGTTTGTGTTTTTTACATGTTTTTCCCTGTAATTGATTTCTAGTCTCATAGCGTTGTAGTCAGAAGAGATGCTGGGTATGATTTCAATTTTCTTAAATTTACTGAGGCTTGATTTGTGACCCAAGATGTGATCTATCCTGGAGACTGTTCCATGCGCACTTGAGAAGAAAGTGTAATCTGCTGTTTTTGGATGGAATGTCCTATAAATATCAATTAAATCTATCTGGTCAATTTTGTCATTTAAAGCTTCTGTTTCCTTATTTATTTTCATTTTGGATGATCTGTCCATTGGTGTAAGTGAGGTGTTAAATTCCCCCACTATTATTGTGTTACTGTTGATTTTCTCTTTTATAGCTGTTAGCAGTTGCCTTATGTATTGAGGTGCTCCTATGTTGGGTGCATATATACTTATAATTGTCATACCTTCTTCTTGGACTGATCCCTTGACCATTATGTAGTGTCCTTCCTTGTCTCTTGTAACATTCTTTATTTTAAAGTCTATTTTATCTGATATGAGTATTGCTACTCCAGCTTTTTACTGATTTCCATTTGCATGGAATATCTTTTTCCATCCCCTCACTTTCAGTCTGTATGTGTCTCTAGGTCTGAAGTGAGTCTCTTGTAGACAGCATATATACATGTCTTGTTTTTGTATCCATTCAGCCAGTCTATGTCTTTTGGTGAGAGCATTTAATCCATTTACATTTAAGGTAATTATCGATATGTATGCTCCTAAGACCATTTTCTTAATTGTTTTGGGTTTGTTTTTGTAGGTCCTCTTCTTCTCTTGTGTTTCCCACTTAGAGAAGTTCCTTTAGCATTTGTTGTAGAGCTGGTTTGGTGGTGCTGAATTCTCTTAGCTTTTGCTTGTCTGTAAAGCTTTTGATTTCTCCATAGAATCTGAATGAGCTCCTTGCCGGGTAGAGTAATCTTGGTTGTAGGTTCTTCCCTTTCATCTTTTTAAGTATATCATGCCACTCCCTTCTGGCTTGTAGAGTTTCTGCTGATAAATCAGCTGTTAACCTTATGGGAGTTGCCTTGTATGTTATTTGTCGTTTTTCCCTTGCTGCTTTCAATAATTTTTCTTTGTCTTTAATTTTTGCCAATTTTATTACTATGTGTCTTGGTTTGTTTCTCCTTGGGTTTATCCTGTATGAGACTCACTGCGCTTCCTGGACTTGGGTGGCTATTTCCTTTCCCATGTTAAGGAAATTTTCAACCATAATCTCTTCAAATATTTTCTCTGGTCCTTTCTCTCTCTCTTCTCCTTCTGGGACCCCTATAATGCGAATGTTGGTGTGTTTAATGTTGTTCCAGAGGTCTCTTAGGCTGTCTTCATTTCTTTTCATTCTTTTTCTTTATTCTGTTCCACAGCAGTGAATTCCACCATTCTGTCTTCCAGGTCACTTATCCGTTCTTCTGCCTCAGTTATTCTGCTATTGATTCCTTCTAGTATAGTTTTCATTTCAGTTATTGTATTGTTCATCTCTGTTTGTTTGTTCTTTAATTCTTCTGGTCTTTGTTAAACATTTCTTGCATCTTCTTGATCTTTGCCTCCATTCTTTTTCCGAGGTCCTGGATCATCTTCACTATCATTATTCTAAATTCTTTTTCTGGAAGGTTGCCTATCTCCACTTCATTTAGTTGTTTTTCTGGGGTTTTATCTTGTTTCTTCATCTGGTACATAGCGCTCTGCCTTTTCATCTTGTCTATCTTTCTGTGAATGTGGTCTTTGTTCCACAGGCTGCAGGATTGTGAGAGAGCATTTCTGATATTTCCTACTACTGAATTGAAAATGCATATGAAACCTGTAAATGCACAGTACTGTAAATACCTGCACTGATTGAATGGTCTCCCACTTTGTTTCTCCTGTGAAGTAAGTTAACTACATGTGAAAACTGCATTGGCTTTTTGAGGTCACAGGTAAAAGTGGGTTTGAAAGTGGTCAGTGAACAGTTGTGGGGTAGCTACTCTCAGCTCCTCTGCGTTGAGCTTCATAGTCTCAGCTAGCAGTCCACCCTGCTTGCAGTTCACAATGTTTGTCACTTGAGGGCAGCATAATCACATACGTACAGGCCTGCTGTCTGGTTTGACCTTAAATCGAAGAACTGATTCAGGAAGGTGAAGCTCTACAAGTACCAGAGTGAATGAGGTTGGAACTTAGAGGAAAAAGAAAGTTGAGTTAGAATGATTAAGTGGTAAAGAACTGGAAGTGGGATTTTAATGTGGCCTTAAATATTGGTTGGCATTTGGAAAGGAGAAGGAGGAAGAAGAAAACTTAGGTGGCTGTTATGGACTTAATTGTATCCCCCTCCAATTCATATGTTAAACTCCTAACCCCCAAAACCTCAGAATGTGACTACATTTGGAGATAGGGATTTTAATGAGATAATGTTAAAATGAGGTCATTAGGGTGGGGCTTACTTCAATATGACTGCTATTCTTATAAGAAGAGGAAATTCTAGCCTCCAGAATTATGAGAAAATACATTTCTGTTGTTTAAGTCACCCATTTCGTGGTCCTTTGTTGTGGTAGTGCTAGCAAGCTAACACAGTGGGGGGAATTATGAACCAAGTGTGGAAACAGAAATATGTGTTTCCTTGGAGGAGGACTAATAAGAAAATAGTGGTTTGGTATTGGGAAATGTTGAGTTGGCCTTCTTGGAGAAGCAAGCTGATATGATACTGTCCTGAAAAAGGTGGGAGTTAAACCAGCAGGATCTGGTCAGAGGTTTGGAACAGAGGTGGACCATGAATGCCCTGTCTTTGAAAGCTGAATCCGGCAGTGGTGTGAGGGCTTCCATCAGACAGAGACTGAAAGCAGAAGCCACATATGTGGTGAAAGAGAACCAGCTTTTGCAAATGAAGGAGTCAGGTTATATGTAAGTTATGATTTAAAGTAAGAACGGACAATACTTGATGGCAAAGAAAGGAACACCTGAATGCACTAAAGTGGTTTTGAGCCAAGTTGATGAGTGTGATAGTGGTACCATTGATAATGCAAATGTGCTGAAACCAAACCCTGTCTCATAGGAGGTAATGAGACAGGCTGGAGTTAAAGGCTACAAATGTCATGTGTTGATGCTGGAGCTAAAAGAATGGGTGAAATCTATGGGAGAGCATTTAAAAGGGCACAGGATTAAACAGGAGGGTGAAAGGACTTTTAAGAACAAGGATGCCTACTATTTAATTTTAGAATTAGTGCTAAAGACAGAAGAGAAAGAGAATATTCACAGAAGGTGATAATCAAGTAAGACTGACTACTCACTGAAAACATAAGCTCTGAGCCAGGGGTAACCAGGAGAAAAGTGAATCTTCAATTCCCCTCCCCATCTAAGAATCCCTGAAGACAGCTGTAGGTGGCACCCTTCAACATATGGGGATTGTAGTTCAAGTCAAATTGCATTTAAATCTTGAAAGATAGACTGCTCACTCTTGGGTTACACTCAGGTGTCAGCACCACAGAGCACTGGCTCTCTGAATTTGTTCTGTCTTTTGTTAGAATAGACATTTCATATATCAAAATGAGTTCAAAGAGAAGACTTGGGAAGAATAGGACAGCTGTCTTTAAGTATCTGAAGGAATTTTCTGTGGAAGACAGATTGGACTTGGTTTGGGTTGCTTCAGAAGGAGAGCAGCATGGCAGTAACAGGAAAGCAGGTTTCAGTTTAGAATGAAAACTGAAATCTTCTAGCTGGCATCTGCTAGTGACTCTACCACCATCCCCTTCAGTCTTAGGCAAAATTGAGATCTTATCATCCTGGCCTTTCCTTTCTTAGAAATGTACAACCAAGTAACCTGGCTATCTAGCTAGCTTAAAAAAAAAAAAAAAAGGGTAAGTCAATTGAGAATAATTATTGTAAGTCTTACTATCACCTTGCATAACAATTTATATCCTTGACAAACTTCCATGTGCACTTATAGGTTCTATGGTTGTACATGACCAACACATTAAAGGACTTTCAAAAATCAGGGGGAAAAAAAGACCAATATGGCAGTGACTTATTAAAATAACTTTCTTTTTCAAGAAAATCACATGTTTCATAAGAGTATTGCTAATGAATTATATTTAACTGTTGACTTTAATTCAGAACTTTTTTTTTCATGTCTCCCATTCCTACCATTACTGGCCCATGGGGGTGTGAATTCCTGGTATTTGAAATAACAAACCAAATCTTCAAACTTTAAATTGGAGGAGAATTACATGATTGATCAGAGGCCAAAAATCATAGCCTTTTTGTTTGTTTTTATTCTTATTAGAATCACCAAACAATAGACATTAACAATATGGGTTACTAGAAATATTACCCAAACATTTTAGCTGGAAAAACAATGGGATAATTAGTTACTCTTTCCCACTTCAAAACTTATTATCTCTGAAACCAGTATTACAGTAAAGATCCTGGAAAAGTAAAACAAGCAAACAAAACAGACAATTTGGAAAGAGAAAGTAACATAATAGTGAGTCTCTTGATTTATAAAACTATCTAGTACTATTGTCATAGAACACAGGCAAATTACGAAAAGGTGAGTAAGATGTAACAGCAGTGAATACTGAACAATCGATCCCTCAGAAAACTCTTTGAGTTGGGTCATCATCAAATGAAACCTAAATTATGGAAAGTCTAAGCTGTGAAGGTGTCATTGTGAGTTGATCTGAGAAAGCCTCATGACAGGGCTGGTAGCTTAGTTGAGCCTCAAAAGATGGATAGAGTTCTCAGAAAGTTGTACACATTCTATCTTTTAGCACAGGGTGTTTTAACCTTAGCACTATTGACATTTTGGACTGGATAATTCTTTGTTGGGGTGGGGGCATCCTGTGCATTAGAGGATGTTTAGCAACATCCCTGGCCCTTATCAACTAGATGCTGGTGGCAGCCCTCCTCACCACCCTGAGTTGTGATAATCAGAAATGTCACCAGATATTGCCAATGTCCTCTGGGGGGCAAAATTGCCCTGGTTGAGTACCACTGATTTAGCACATAAAGAGTAGTAATGCGTAATAAGAGAAATTGTCTTCATTTCAGTATTTTCAGGAGCAAACAAAAGAATAATGGTGCAATTTTGGCATATTTGAAGAAACTTGTCAAGTTTTTTGAAGGAGCTGGCTTGGTTCACTCTTCAGGTGGTGTTCAGTCCTGGAAGAATAACACCACATAATGCTGACACTGGGGGTACGTTGGCTCTCACGGAAGAGGTATCATAAAATCTTATACCTGTTTTCCTGACTGCCCAGTGATGACTGTACTTTTCCCGAGATTCCCTGAATAGTACATACAGACACAATAATTTCTGATGATTCATTAAAATTACAGTTTAGGAAATATGAAGCACATTAAAAATACACTTTAAAGCCTACTCATGTTTTACTTTCCCACTTCTTCAAATACCAACTGAATTTATACTTTTTCCACTTTCATCAATTTCAATCAACTTGTTAGACATAGTTTTAGTCATATGTCCAGCTGAACTGCAGAGGGTGTGACTGTCTTAAACTGACTAGGCAGCTTTGGATAGCTTTTTAAAATTTATATTCAAAGAATGATGAAGTGATAAATAGAGACTTGAAAAAAGGAAAATACACTGACAGAATTATAATAACAAAATAGAAGGAACATCTGGACAGCATAAATATTTGTGGATATGCATGATATGCATAGTATATGTACCCACCTTTATATCTGATTACACAGACATTATCTGAATTTCATAAAGGAAATAATTTCTTCTGGCTTAATTTCTTTGCATTATAACATTCAAATTTGGGGTGAATTTTGTCAATTTTAGCTAGAATAACATGTATTGAAACAGGAAGTCTGGTCCTTATGCATTCATTTAACAAACATCTGTTAAGTACTTACCATGAGTCAGGTCCTGTGATGGAAGCTAGAGACTAATGAGAATAGAGATTAGTCAGACTGGGTCCCTATCCTCAGAAACCTTGTACACCAAATCGAGGGAGAGTTATACATGAAGAGTATAAAATGCAATGAAATGTTATAGGTTTTATAAAATGGGGCCGTAAAGGAAGGGGAGATCAGTTATTCCAGGTTGATAGGAAAAAATGGAGAATTATATCATATTCCTATCAGCAGTGTGTGCTGTGTCCTTGTATCCTTGCCTTGAAGACATTGCATGTCTTACCTTACTAGACTTCTAGTACCGTCGACCCCCTTCCTTCCTTAAAAACTCCATGCAGGGCTTCTTCATCAGCTCTATTTTGGTTTTTATTTTACATCTTTAATCATTTCTTTTCAGCCTTTATTTGTGTGCCCCTCTTGCTTTTCACATCCCTAACGCATATTTTTGAGGTCTTTGTCCTTTTTCTGTTTGTGGATCAGAGTCCTGCTTCTTTCTTCATACTCGCTTTTACCAACTTCATGCATTCTCATGGCTTCAACCTATGTGTTGGTGGCTTTCAAATTCTCATCCCCATTCCAGAACTTTTTCTTGATTTCTACTCTCATGTATCCCACTGATTACTGGATAATTCCATAAGGATATGTCACATGCATTCTTAACTTAGCAGGTGTGAAATCAAAGTCATTCTTACTCATGTGTCAAAACTCGGGTGAATTACCCCAAATCAAAGAAAAATAATTGACAGTTCTCGTCTGTGCCTCTACTATAGTAAAGTTTGAATACTCTTTATCAGAATATTCATCATACTTTTTCTTTTGTTCACCTTTCCTCTGTCCTTTACTAGAATAATGCTATTTATTGTGTATACCTTTATATTTCTTTTTCTCTCTAAGTTTTTTAAGGCAGACTCTGTGTCTCATCTTTGTGTCCCCAGTGCTGGGCACAGAGTATGTGCTTGATAAATGCACAATAAATATATATGCTTTTGGTTGTCTAAAGAGTATTCAGATCACAGTAAGTGATCATCCTACTGTATTAAAACACATGTGGAATATTATTGTCAATTAGGGGCTTCAAAAATCAGTACTTTTAAAAGGACTTGAATGAACAGGAGTATGTCAGAAGGACATTGACCATGATGATGGAAATCCAACCATGTGTAATACCATCTGTAATGCCCCAAACAGAGAGTACCCCTGGACATTTTGAGGAATTTCCTTCCAATATTTTTTCTTATGCATACATTTTTTTTCACAGAATCTATGGTTTTATGTATTGCTTTTTAACTTAACATTATAACATTACCATTTCCCTATGTTACTTATTATTTTTAAAAAATATGATTTTTAATGAGCATGTAATGTCCATAATATTCTATTACATGGATTTATTTAGAATCCATTTTTTATTTCTCAGAACTTAGTAACAATTTATTGTGTATACCTTTATATTTTTTTCTGGAGTTTTCATGCACAGGCATATATATTTGTGTGTGTGTGTGTGTGTGTGTGTGTGTGTGTATAATGGTTAATATATATTGAAGGCTTCACATACAGTAATTCTGGTCCTAAGTGCATTGAGGTTGTTATTTCATTTAGTCTCCATAAAAACCCTAGAAAGTAGATACTGTTTATCCCTATTTACAAAGAGGGAAAACTAGGCTTAGAGAGATGATGTAAATTGTCCAAAGTGATAGAGCTGTCATGTGACAGAGTAGGGTTACAAACAAGGGCTTTCTTTTTTAAAATCTTTACTGGAGTATAATTGCTTTACAATGGTGTGTTTGTTAGTTTCTGCTGTATAACAAAGTGAATCAGCTATACATATACATATGTCCCCATATCTCCTCCCTCTTGTGTCTCCCTCCCGCCCTCCCTATCCCACCCCTCTAGGTGGCCACAAAGCACCGAGCTGATCTCCCTGTGCTATGCGGCTGCTTCCCACTAGCTATCTATTTTACATTTGGTAGTGTATATATGTCCATGCCCAAACAAGGGCTTTCTGCCTCCAAGATTTGTATAATTTTGTCTACCAATATCATACTCCACTACCTTACTAAGTCTCTGCCCCATTTTAGTTCTGTCATTATCTGAGTGGTTAAATCAAGTTATATAACCAAAGAAACACTAGTTATTCACTTAGGACATATTTTAACACATTTCTAACAAAACATGTATTCTTTTCAGAATATTTTACTTTGCTGGTCCCCTAAAATGGGGTTCTAATAGAGTATTTCCTATGAATAATTATTTTCTTTTCTGATCTTGTTTAGCCTCCCAAACCAAAACTACTCCTTTTCTAGAATAAGCGAAACTTAGGTTTCAGCAGCCAATTAAAATTTAGAATTTGTAAATTATAAGATGTTTCTAACTTTGGCAAAATGTATTCTTATAAATTGAAGTGATCTTTTCAAATATTTCCTGTGGGAAAATTTTGTAACCTTTAAATGTCAACATTTTCTTTATGTTTAATTTTTACCTAAAGGGTATTATAGGAATTACTTAAAGAATAAAAACACATTTTCTGTCTAAAGAGTATTTTTAACTCTTAGTCTAATAAAAAATATCCTTAGACGATAAGTTGAGGTAGGCATGAAAGGTAACTAATCTGTACAATAATTTGACGATTACTATCCAAAAGACAGGGCTTCCCTGGTGGCGCAGTGGTTGAGAATCTGCCAGCCAATGCAGGGGACATGGGTTCGAGCCCTGGTCTGGGAAGATCCCACATGCCACGGAGCAACTAGGCCCATGAGCCACAATTACTGAGCCTGCGCGTCTGAAGCCTGTGCTCCGCAACAATAGAGGCCGCGATAGTGAGAGGCCCGCGCACCGCAATGAAGAGTGGCCCCCACTTGCTGCGACTAGAGAAAGCCCTCGCACAGAAACGAAGACCAGACACAGCCATTAATAAATAAATAAATAAATTTATTTTAAAAAAATGTATATATCCAAAAGACAGATACATAGTACAAATTCAAAACCTTTTATTTGGAATTTGTGATAATTTAGACAGAATTTGGACCTGGCCTATTTATAGACTAAATCTGCAAAAACTTAAGTAATATTAATTATTTTTCTTTACTTTCATGTGCCTAAAAAGATTATTTATGCTCACTCATAGCATTTCATATTTGAAATTTGATATCTTATATATTATTGAAAATAATATTTTATAAAAGCCTTAATGATCAATTTTTAAATTAATTTGGACTAACTTTCTCTCAATTAGCCCAGTTTAGCCATATTTTTACTACTAATAGCTAAATCTTTACCATATAGTTTAAAAAACTGTAATGGAAAAAATAGTTGGTGAGAGTCCAGGATCTTCAATTTTGCTAATGCCATTATAAACTATAGGACGGATGATAAAGCAGTTATGGTTTGGTAATACAACCGAATAGCTAATTATTTTTACAGTAAAATAGAGATAAGTGAGGCGATTTCCTTGGATTTCTTAACTCGTGTTCTGTGGTTTAGGTTGCAGATATGATCTGAATACTGTGTTCTTTTCTGATATCAAATAGAAATGAAAAAGGCTAAAATATTTATAGATTCAAATCTTGACCAGACACTGCTGATAACTGAGGCCTTATTCACTCAATGTTCTTTGGTGAGAAAAAGAATTGTGAGAAAGATTACTGTCAGTAATTGTAATGTCCATGAAAATAGAAAATTGTCTCTTGTAAGGAAAAGATCATGGAACATTTTATATGCTGTAAGTTTACTCTCCAAAGGTGGTTGAATGCTTAAATAATGCTTGAGATACTTGCAAGCTTAACTCACTCCTTAAGGAACGGATGACTCGACAACTGCCATCATAACTGCAAATAGTCCTCACTGGTCTCCCTTTACAGCAGGAATGTCAAAGATTAGAGCAGTGGTTCACAAATTATAGTGTTACATCAGTCACTTGGAAAGCTTGTTAAACATGTAGATTTCTGGGATTCACCCAAAAAGATTCTTCTTTTGTAGGTCTGAGGTGGGGCCGAGGAATCTAAAAGTTTAGTAATCATTCCAGCAACTGTGACATAGATGCTTCCAGAGCCAAATTTTGTGAAATGCTAGGTAATGCCGAGAATCCCTGGTGGTGGTCTTGGGAAGGACATAGACGGTTATGTAGCTCATTGCTAGAATAAAGTGGAATTTTTACCTCTGTTGAAGACTCTGCATGAATAAAGATGATTGCTCATATGGAAATCTCTCAGCTAGAGCCATGAAATCACAGGATCAAAGTTAGAAGTGCCCTTAATGGGACTTCCCTGGCGGTCCAGTGGTTAAGACTTTGCGTTCCAGGGCAGGGGGTGCGGATTCGATCCCTGGTCGGGGACTTAAGATCCCACATGCCTTGCAGCCAGAAAACCAAAACATAAAAAAAAAGAAACAATATTGTAACAAACTCAATAAAGACTTTAATAGTCATTTTTGAATATTTTCATTAATGGAAATTTATGCAATCCTGTGGCTATGAAATTTATTCAATCCTGTGGCTGTGAAATTTATTCAATCCTGTGGATTGAAATTTATTCAATCCTGTGGCAGTCCTCACTTTGGACTGTTCTAAGCATTACAGGTTCGTCCATGTAATGAGATGAAATTTGTGCTCTTCACATAACCATCTATTTTTATAAAATGTACAACATAAATATTTATTAGATTTTTAAGATACTATTAAAAAACAAGGGAGAGGAGTAAAATACTCTAAGCATTCTTCCCAAATTAAGGTTGTGCCAGTGCTACAGGTTTAGTGACCTTCATGAGTTTAGACTTAGATAATGCCAATATTGATTTCATTTAAAATCTAGGATTCATAATCAAAACTACTACTCAGAATTAAAATTCTCTTCTATATCTGTATTATTCCTGTTTTCCTTCGCCATCAAATCAAAGAGAAATATAAATAAATAAATAAATAAGTAAATAAATAAACATCCTTCTCCAGAATTTGTTTTATTCTAGAACTGCTATATGCTTTTTAAGAATATAAAAATTATGATTGCCTAAAACTTAATGAACTATGTTTTCATGCCTTCTTGCCCATCCCATTTTCTTTATCTTGAATGTACTTCTCTTCCTTCAGGAAGCCTCCTCATATTTATTTCACATCATTTTGATCATTCTTTTACCCCCTTTTCCATGGCACTTTTTATTTGACAGTGTTATTTCTTGTTCCTCTAATTATACTTGAGTTCTTTCATATTTATATATAATGTAAAATAATGCATGTACACATATTTTTTTCTCCTCTATATGTGGGCTCCTCAAGGATGAAAGCCAAATCTTTGGTTTCTTTTGCTCTATCTATTCAGGGACAACAATATAGTTTTGTTGACCAGGTACCAGGCCATCTCTATTTATTTGCCTCCAGTGTCAAATTTCCAACAATGCATGCCCATTCAAGTAGAATCAGATGCTGTGATGGGAATCTGTGGAATCAAAAGGGAAAGGAAACCTGTAATGGCAAAATCAAGTCCTGTCAGCCTATTATGCCAAAGAGGACTGGTTTCCAGGGAAGCAGTGTTGGCTGAGTGACCTAGGATCCAGGATCGTGATGGAAGGAAGGAGAGCTGCAAGAGCAGGTTGGGGTTGGAACGCCTACGTGTTGAGACAGACTGGTTCAGAGAGTACTCATTTCTGTCCTCCTTGAACTCAAGG